>NC_134701.1:91073001-91373001 GCF_043290135.1 Rhipicephalus microplus
TGGAACGTACGTAGCCACTAGCGATAACAGCCGAATGTTCAATGACAAGTGTATAAATGCCGACATGCTTCGCCGCTTGTCAGTTCATCGATGGCCGATGGTCGGTTCGCCGCTATCGTGCCAGTGTGTACCGCTTTAATCTAACTTCTCGTTTTTTGGCCACAAGTTCGGCCCGAACAAAGAGTTCAATCTGATCATCGAGACTGCTGCCTTGGTCCACATCACGACCTCGTGACAATAAAAAAGAACACATCAGAGAAGCGAGTCAATATCTGAACGGCACGTTGTTGTGTTTATTTGTTTCTAAATATTGAGGGGACACAATTGATAAACTAGGTTCGCATTTAGGCAAAAAACGAACAGATGAAATTCAATGATCACCAACACTCGTAATCACTCCGCTCCCGATGCTGACCCAGACGACCAAGCGCATGTGTATTTAAACGCAAATATCCACGTTTTGCGATTAAACGACCACCAGTGACGCGCGCGTAACGATGTAGCACACGAAGCTAACAGCCATCTCAGACCTGCGCTTACTTCGGGTTTAGCAGCTACAGCCGCCGCTGCGCGTAGTATACGCACGGCCAGGCTGACTAAGGTCACGCTCACCTGTCCCTTCTTTTCACAGCACACATGCCTAAATTCCTCGCCCTCTCTTTCCCATTTCGCCCGTTTTTCCGCGATGATAAGGTGTGCATTAGGACACACTGCCTTTCTACTCAAAATCGCGCACTTGCCCTTTCGCCAACAGCGTATGTGTCGCAATCCGTAGTCAATATGCCAAGAAATTTCATTCAAATGAAAACAAACAAACAAAATTTAAAGCCAGCAAGATAGTAATGTGTGCTGAGAACCTCGGCTACTTTCGCCGATCCGTTCATCAGAAAAGCATAAGAAACATCACACTGAAAACAAAACAAAAAAAGCTCCTAACTTTGAGTTCGGGATAACTCGAATTATACGGGTTCATAAAAAATTGCTTATCCATGCTGTTTTGCTCTCGGCTGCAAAAATTTCTTGCGCGGATATTTACAACCAATTTTCAGAACTAATTGAACTCATCAGCTCAAATATTTGGCCGTAGCGTCCAATCTTTTTATATAGAACCGTAGAAACCTAAACAATTCGCATCGTGCACGCTATGTGGATGCAACAATAGAAAACACCCGAGAAAGTTCCAACTTCCGAACACTAAAGGCCGGTACACCCAAGTCTCTACAAAACATGTGGCACTGTTGAACAAATAAATGTACGCATCTCACTAATACACCTATGGTATAAATAAATGTGAATGCTATATAAAAGACTGTGTTCACTGTAAAACGTTCAAAATCAATGAGCGTTCCGGGGCTGAGTGAAATTAAGCTGCATGCTCGGCGAACTCGTTCGGCCACTCTCTCATCTCAGCCGATGGCATCCCGAACATGAACACGTATTTCTGTTGTTTTTGTGCGTGCGCGCAAAATTACTAGGTGATAATGCGGTCAGAACGTAAACATGAAGGCTTGCGACCGTTTAAGAGAATCCGAAAAGGCAATGCTACAAGTATGATGGAAAAACATACGGGCGCGCCACGCATCTCCACGGGTACACGAACCACATAGATCAAACGAAAATGTACGAGAATTTGTCATACGCATAATCGCGCGTTTATTTAGCTTTAAAAAGGGTTGCTTTGGCAAAAACGCCTGGCCGGCGCGGAAGGCGCAGCGCAGTCACAGTGAAAGCTAGAAGAGTGGCCTTTCAAAGCCCTTTCAAAACACTTATTGGGTAATTACTGCGCAAGCACACTTGCTTGATACCCACTAGGGCAATAATAATGAATCTTTGGGTAGTAAGCCGGCATTCACTAGGCTATTTTTCGTCATTCTTCTGAGAAGCGTGTTATCCGCAGAACACTTGCAAAGAGTTTTGTGTCAATTGTTCATTCAGTGGCTGACTACGATGAGGAAATATGGCTGAAGTGGGTGTGCACCATAGTTAATATAGAGGAACACGAACAAGCTTTTGCAAAGGGTTGGAGCATTTTCCGACCCATGCGTAGCGCTATTCACATCGCGCGACAACTGGCTGATCTTTAGCTGTTTTAAAACGCTTTATACGTCATATTAACGCAATTTCTTCCTCGACATCAAGCCTGCCTAAGGCAGGTTTGCCAACAAGTCGCAAACACCGGCGGAGCGCAGTGGTGGTATATTGGATTGGCACCCTGTGGACCTGGCCTCGAGCACCGCTGTGTCATTGATTTTTGCGCGATGTGGTTACGGACACCGGCGGCGGCGGCGGCGGACAACTGTGCGTCACCTGAGTTGTGATCTCATAACAGCTTTCACTGTAAAACTATCTACCTTACAATAGTACAAGCGCGCATTCTCGGGATTTAGATACGTAACTACTCAGAGCTTCGGCATTCATCGAGCGGGGAGAGGAGTTACCGGAACTCCCAGCAACTGCACAATCAAACCAATAAGTGGTCAGTTGCCTAGAATTTTCACCATCACAGCAGTACATGGGACAGAAGAACATGAAACGTGGTAGCTGCTTGTTTCATGGAGACAAAGGAACTTTGTTCCAAAGAGTTCGACCGTTTTGCTTCGAAATTGCTACAGTTGCAAGGACAACGTATAGACGGTACCTCGGATGACGACGAGTGCAAAAGAGACGTTCAACTTTTAACGAACTCACAGCAAGTGACGCACAAGCTAACAAAACAACTAAAACGCATCGCCACGCGGCGAATAAGCACCAGCCAGTTCCGGTGAACTTGTTCTAGTCGCGCCTGTGGAGGAAAAGGGCGCGCAACCACTGGCACGCGTCAACCGCGTTGACGCCCACACGTCCAAGGCCGATGCACAATGTTGCTTGATCTTTTGGCTTAGAACTTTCCAAGTTCAGCACAGAACGTCCCGTTCTTAACTAGAGCGGGGTTTGTATGTTTTAGAGGATATGAGAACACGTTAAAAAATTGGTAGTGCTTCACCCACCACAGGTTAGACTATTTTAGAAGTAATTGACATTCCAATGCCCCAAGTAACTGCAGCGGTATGCACCAGAAATCAACATCGGGGCGTGCGCCTCTCCCGCGAATGAACATTCGGATCTAGGATACTGTACTTATATCATAGGCTCCTTAAGGGGGGGATAGTGTACGTCTATCAAGGTTCTCTTTGAGGGGGGGGGGGGGGGCAAAAGTTAGTCGCAGTGCCCCCTTCCTGTTATGTCCATGTAGGGGCTGACTTAGCGCACCCTTTCCATTATGTTATTATATGGAGTTGACATTGAGCCTCCCCCGCTCCTCTCTTCGGTGAATGAGGCGGCGACTGCCCTCCTAATCAGGTTTTTCAAACCACGGGGTTTCTATACCTGCACTACCAAATTTATTAACAATATCGTGGATATGCTGGTACCTTCAGTACATTTACACTTCATACTTTTGAGCACTCAACTTAATAATCACGCCTGAAACTTCATGATCTGACAGATTTAAGTCATAAGACTACAAGCCGAGCCAGAGTAGCAGGCTTTCGACTGATGTGTGTTTTGGAAATATCCTCTTATGCAACAAATCACACCTGGTTCTTAATTATACAACTGATATTGGGCATAAAACTACAATCGAGGCCAGAGTAGCAGGTTTTCGGCTGATGTGTGTCTTAGAAATATCCTCTAATGCAACAAAGCACATCTGGTTCTTATTGACACAACAGATATTGGTCATAAGATAGGAACCAAATACTGCGTAGAATGCCCTTGGGCATTTTCCATAGTCGAAATGTGCTCTAATGCAACTAATTGTGCCTGACACTTCATGATGTGACAGATATAGGTCATAATATCGCAACTGAACCCCGTATGGAAGACTTCTGGATGTTGTCTTCTGTCAAAGTATTCTCTAAAGCAACGAACCGCACCCAACTGTTCATGAAGTCACAGATAATGGTCCTAATATTGGAACTGAACCCTGCATGGAATACTTCTGGACGTTGGCTTTAGTCAAAGTATTCTCTAGAGCGACAAAAAGGCATCCAACTGATCATGAAGTTGCAGATATCGGTCATAATATTGGAACTGAACCTTGTATAGAGGACTTCTGACGTTGTCCAGAAGTCTTCCATACAGGGTTCAGTTCAACAACAACCCGCACCCTACTCTTCATAATGTGACGGATGTAGGTCATGAGGCTGTAATTGTGCCCTGTGCGGAGGGCTTTCGAATGATAAGCGTATTAGAAATATCCTCTAATGCAAGAAACCGCACCTTGTTCTTAATGATGCAACAGATACTGGTCATAAGAATGGAACAAAGCACTGCGTAGAATGCCTTTGCGCATTTTTTGTAGCCAAAATAAGCTCTAACGCAACTAGCTGTACCTGAAACTTTCAAAAGACAGATATTGGTCATTGTGATGGTTAAGGACGTTCGTCACTATGTTTGTTGATAGCGGACGAAAAAGGATTAACATCAACAATGGATGCGAACAAAAGAAGCGTTATATTGTACACTAGAGAACGAAGTGGCAGGTGAAAATAAAACTATATGTCCAACCCTACACGCCAAGCGTCACGCAACATGCACGAGAGTCAGACCTCTATTATGCGGAGAGCTCGCGGCTACGCTTACTCCGAGTCTAGCGCGTAGAGTTCTCAGTTCGCAAGAGAAAAACGCTGCCTCACAGTTTGGGTCCCCGTCGTCCCGACATGATGCGATCGTCGAAGTGCGCGAGGGCAAAGGTGGCACGGCTGGAGCGGCTGGAACGGCTGACGGCACACGGATGCGCTACCGTGTGCAGCGCCGTTTAGTCAGACGTCGCGGCCAGCAGTCAGGCTCGCAAACTACTGAGGTTCAGGGTCAGGCCCCAGCTCACGAGGACCACGCCCGGTAGGCCTCTCCCACGAACCTGCTCCCGGCCACTGCACCCAGGCAGGAGCCGTTCAGCAGGCCCCGTCCTTGCACCTTGTACAGGCCGGCGGACTCGACCCCGAACGAACACGCCGGAGCTCGACCTGGCCGACACGTACGGGTCCCACGTCCGGCTCAGGAACGCTCCCAGGAACTCGTCCTCTCGAGCGGCGCACTGCTTCGTCTGCCTTCGTGGGCTCCACGCTCGAGCTCTCTTCGCACGTTCCTTCTTCTTCTCCTCTTCTTTTTTCATTTCTTGTTATCGCCTTCGTGCCACCTGCCCTCCGCTCGTCTTCTTCAGTTTCGTTTTGACGTTCCTCGGCGCTTTTAAGTCTTTTTAGCCACAAATCGTACCTGAACACAGCACTTTTGGTGTCCTTTCCTTACAGTCATATTACTGCAACCTGAACTCTGTATGGAACACTTCTAGACATAGTCTGTAGTTAAAGTATTCTCTAAAACGACAAACCGCACCCAACCCTTCATGAAGTCACAGATATCGGTCATAATACTGGAACTGAACCCTGTATGGAAGGCAGCCAAAATGTTTTCCAATGCAATAAAACTCACCCGACACTTCATGATGCAACCAATATTAGTGATCATATTGGAACCTTGCACAGCATAGAACACTTTAGGATGGTATATTTATTGATTTTCAAATATGGCAGCCCAATGTGAGGGTACTGCAGGTGTGGTGTACATATATACAAATGAAAGCATTTAAACAGTAATATCAAAATAAGTGTGCCAACGTAAACACATACCGCTACTCCCTGAGTGAACCCCGGTAAGAAATGAGAAATAGAGCATTATTATGATACAAGTGCCTCCAAAAGGCAAACACACTGGTATTAGGAACCAAGCCAAGTAGATCATTCAGTGTTGATAACTTTATTTGAACGTGTTAGAGAGCGCTACAAATGGCTTCTAAGCTAGATTGTGATTGCAGATCAGTGCTGTGTTGAAGGTTTCTGCACTTTGCTGCTAGTTTAAATATCTTTTAACATCTACAAAATGCATCTGACACTTCTTGATGAGACAGACATTGGTTTTGAGATTGCAGCCAAGCACTGTGTAGAAGGCTTTCACGTGTCATCAATAGTCAAAATACCCTATATTGCAATAAAGGATGTCCTAACTTTTTGATGGGACAGATACCTGTCATGCGATTGCACCAGAGCACCGTACAGAAGGTTTTGGCAAGTTTTCTAACATAGCTAAACTGAATATCTTGATATTTTTAATATACTTAAGTGCATGTATATATTGCCCAAGTTAATGTGTATACTAAAAAAACTGAACAGAAATGAAGCAGCCCTTGGAAACACATACAAATATTCAATGTTCGAAACCATCTAATAATATCTTCAGCTCATTACACTCTGGAGGAACAGATAAATACATGCACAGTATGAAAGGTCGCAAGTCACATGAGGTACTTATTGCATTTCTTCTACACAAAGTGCAGTACAGTACTAGCGCACTTTCATTCATTCTGTGCATATATGTGGTGACCTTCTCGTCCTACTATCGTGCCATCGTACAGCTGATTTGAAATCATGTGCTTCTCACAAGGTTTTCAGTTATCTGTCCAGCTGTAAACAAAACGCGTGTTATATTATGGTAAACTGTAAAACGATGGAAAAGCGCCATTGTATGCCTATTGCTATGAGTATCAGAATCAAAGCCCAAACCTCATAAGCGTGAAAATGCACGTGACAGCGACGAGCGATGCGACGTAGATCGTCTTCGCGCGATCAGTCGCTAGCGCAGGCAAACCTCATTCACGCGACGGCTTCGGCGAGCGAACTCCACTGTTGCTGGCATGAGGCCGTCTACTCGCAGCAAGAAAACCGCGTAGTGAGCATTATGCAATTTAAAGATAAGATATACTGTTGTTTAATGGAACGGAAAGTGTTTATGAATGCCTTGCAGCACGTTTTTTATATGCACATGCGTAAACATTGTGTTATTTTTTTTTTTGCGCACACATGACTCGGGCAGGGTCACGTGCAGTGGATCCGGGGCTCACCGGCGAAGCAAAACACCTAGTAGTCTTCGACCTTTCCGGTTTTTCGCTATTGGCTGCTTGAGCTCAGCACTTCCGGGTGATGAGCGACGGTTTCCAAATCTGGAGAAGCGAGCGATCGCGCGAAAACGAGCACGCGCGACACGTCGCGCGAACGCCCCGTTTCGTCGCTCATTGCATCGCTCGTCGCTTTCGCGTGCATTTTCGCACTTATGAGGTTTGCTTCGAACTATTAACTAAGAATGTGCGTGTTAGAATGTCTCCAAACAACGTATCTGCTACTGAGCGTGGCAGAGAAGCAGAACCAGCGAGAAGTGAAATAGCAGGCAATACCAGCAGCACTTAAATCATGCATTTTTTTTTTTATCACCACAGCAACACACGTTCGATTTTCTATCTTGCTCACGAATGGAAATGAGACCGCTGACAGCTCAATGTGTCAGCGTCGCTGGTACCCGACACGAAGTCCGATCTCACTGCTACCAACCAGCGCACGCTTGTTATTAGCTTGGCAACGCACGAAAACGATTGGCACCAAATCCAACGAATGTTTCAGCGTCATACAATTCGCGAATACACTTATATAACGGAAACTACCGTAGATTTTTTTTTCAGCCGATCTTCCTCGCATGTGCTGGTTTATACGAACTAGAGGGTAGAGGCCTACGCTGGATGCAGATGACACCGTTCTGAATTGCCTCCGCGGTAGGCGAGGGCTCATGCTCAAAGCTTCGAACCTCCGAAGTCTGTTTACACTCGTTTTTTGCACAGGAAATCACAGATCAAAGCACAAGAACACCGACATGCTCCAGTAGTCTGTGCGATGTTTTCGCTCGGCCGACGATCGCACTCGGGACCGGCGCAAGCATAGCCGGCCGGCATTCGCTGTATTTGTCGGCGTCGCTAGAACTCGGCCCGAAACCGCGTCACGTTGGAAGCACTCGCAGTCGTTCGTCGTTTCGTCGTCGTTCGAGATTACGAAGCGGTCATTCAGGAACGTTTGGAGCAGTTTCCGTGCTTGCTTCCAGCACTCGGCTGGGCCTTCGAAGCGGCGGCCATTAGGCATAACATTCGGAGGCATCGCGGCCTCTGGTTGATTGGTGCACGGCCTCTGGCTGGTTGGCGCCGTTGTACGCGTGGTGACGTAGCGTACGCGAGGCAAAAATATCAAGCCCGGCTTGATCTCTCGCGCCTCCTCGCGTATGCCCCTTTGACGCCGAGAGGCGCATTTGACGCTTTTGACGCGTAGACGCGAGCATACGCGTGCCAGTGGTTGGCACTTTAGAGCAGAGGTTCTGCGCATGTGCCGTCATGACTTGGCTGTCGAAGACGAGAACATCGCTAGCGCCCCCTAACGTATAGACATTTTTGTGGGGGGGGGGGGGGCGTCGTTTTGCGTGCGGGCAGCCTTTTTCTGGTCTGGCGACCCATCTGGCATGCGGGAAGCTCACTGTTTGCATAGAAGGTAAGCGTGCGGCTGCGTTTTTATCGTTACTTTATTAGTTTTTACACGGCGAATTTCGACTGAACTGATGCAGGTTCTTTAGGAAATGATCCTGTCATTCGTTCTGACAAGGTTTCAAGTCGTTGAGGGTCAATTGTTTTATTTTGCAGAGCCTCGAACGAGTCCGCCTCTGTTTGTGCAATATATTCACAGCACCGACTTTCTGGTCGGAGAATGCGCAGTATTTTCAGGTTTATCTTTTCCAGAATGAGCAGCACTTCAAGAGCATAGTAAATATCTTTCTTGAGCTGTAGTCATCCGCTTTTTCAACAAAATTTCTTTGTGCCACGCCATTACACCGGCTACCGCTTTTGCATGAAGCCGTGCGTCGGAGTGTGGTAGTTCATCTTTATTTCGTTGCACCGACGGTTTTTGTTAACTGGGCCTTAGCTGTTGTCTTAATTGTTTCTCAATTCTGAAGGAGTTACTTTATCTTGCTTGCTGCTTTGTTTTCACAGGTGTTCACTTAGATACAGCACTTACATCAAAAGAGGTTGACGTGTCGGTGCCCCCTTTTTATCTTCTTTTTTTTAAATTGCGATATTTCAGTGATTATCGGTACTGGGTTACTTTGACCTGCGATAGAGAGAAATATTACGGGGGGCTGTTCCTCGGGGAAATATTGTCATCATTTGAATATCTGTAGGCTGCGTACCTTCCGTTCGTAGCCGAGGTCGAACATCAGCGTCGAAGCCGTTGCGGTTCGTTCGCCTGAGAAGAAGTGCTTTGAACATACCCGAGTACCCTCGGAAGGTACAAAGTTTTTTCTGTTTAAGTTTGCAAGCCATAGAAGCCGCTGCTAATCGTCAACAGGAAAACAACGCAACTTGAAGAGTCCACAGCCGGAAAAACTCTGTGGTTGGTGATGCACATGACATGATGCTCGCTGTACTCCACAAGCGTACAGACCTTGTTCCAAAATCTTTAAAGTGGCAGCTATATTACACAATAATTCAATGACGCCTTCACTGCTGTATAATGGTTTGGGAGTGTACATCTAAAAATAATCTTGTTAGGCTAATAGGATTGCAGAAGAAAGCAGTACGATATGTAAAAAACCTCTCATAGAACGCCCACAAAGGTTCATACTTCTTAGAACACTCTGTTGTAGAGGTGAATCAATTATACGAGTTTCATTTGCTCTCTTATGTTTTTAAAGAAATCGAGCTTAATCTTTCTACATATCTTGAACTGAAATCTAGTAGCAATGGGCCTTATGAATTAAGATAGGACAATTATAGGATTCCGCTTGTCCAAACCACCTATGGAACGCACGCGCTTACATATTTACGGCAAGGTGGCAAGTTGGGCTGGTTGGATAACGTTCATGATTGAACATTTTTGTTGAAGCACACTGAAGACAGACGGACAGTCCTTGTCAGCCTCTTTTGTCTGTCTGTTTTCAGTGTGCTTCAACAAAAATTTTCAATCATGAACTTACATATTTACTCCCTGCAGTCTTCTCAACAAATGTTCACATGTTATAAAAATCGCGCAGAAATCTTTGTCTCTGAAGTCTTTCAAAAATATATGAAAGCTTACCTTCTATCCTGTTCTCAATATTGATAAGTTGTGTATATAGCAGTCTTATGTTAACGTTGGCCTTGGTGATATTCTTATTCAGTGGCAGAACAGAGAAAAAGGCGCTCGTCTGTGTGCTCTCTGAGTGTGTGTGCTTTTTAGTGCATGTTTCATCATGAAGAAAAAGTTATCGCTTGCGCAAACCACACCCTGTCGAAAGCCGAGTGTAATTATTCAGCTACATAAAAGAAATGCCTCACAGTTATATAGGCCATCAGTAAGTACCGCCCGTACTTATACGCTAGACCATTCCTGGCAATCAGTGACCATCGCTCATTGTTTTGGCTCGCGAAACTCAAGGACTCTTCTGGAAGACTTGCTAGATGGAGCCTGCATCTACAGGAACATGACATCACCGTACAAGTCCGGCCACAAGCACATTGACGCGTATTGCTTGCCACAAGCACCAGTCGAGACTTCATCCTCTGAGCATGAACAAGATTCCACATTTCTTGGAGCTGTGAACGTGTCGGAAATGGCTCATGATCAATGACCAAACCCAGAATTGCTCCTTCTCATTGAATACTTAAAGGAGCAGCAAGTCAAAATACCGCGAGTTTTCGTCTGTGGATTACGTTCCTATGCCCTCCGCAACAACTTTCTCTGCAAGAGTAACTTCAAACACACCGGTGAGACGTTAATGTTTCTCATGTCATAGTCACTGCGAGTGGAAATCTTAGAATCGTGTCATGATGACCTAATGGCAGGTTACTTGGGCATCAATAGGCATTTGGTGAGAATCCGCCAGAGATATTGTTGGCCCAAAAAGTATGGATTCTAGAGAATTATGTCAGATCATGCCAGGAACGCGAAAGGCGCAAAGTACCACCTCTGAAGCCAGCAGGTCTTTTTCAAACTGATAGGGCTACCGAAAGTTCCATTTGAGCAGGTCAAAATGAATTTGCTACGACCATTTCTGACGTCACTGTTCGAAAAGCGGTGGATAGTTTTAGCAACAGCCTACATAATATATTATGCCGAAACGTCGTCTCTCACAAAAGGAACGGCAAATTAAGTGGCTCAGTTTTTGTGACCCAGACAGTGCTGTGACATGGTCCACTTAAAGTCCTTATAACTGACACAGAAACTGTGGTCACTGCCAGGCTAGTACAGTCTGTTATGAAACTAACGCACACCGACCACAAAAGAACTACAGCGTACCATCCGCAAACTAACGGTTCAACTGAAAGACTAAACAGGACGCTCGCTGACAAAATCGCAATGTATGTGGAGGTCGAGCATCGCACTTGGGACAGCGTATTACGTACACTGCACTTGCGTACAATAAGGCAGTACAAGAGACAGCCCACTTCACGTCATTTCAACTTGTTTACGGCCAGACAGTAACAACGACATTAGACGCGATGTTGCCTGTCAACAACACGAATGAAGAGAACCCCAACATCATGAAATATGTAGAAAGAGAAGAAGAGGCGCGGCAACTGGCATGACACCGCACTATTATAGAGCAGGACGTCGACGCGCACCGTTACAATCTAAGACAAAGGGACATAAAGTACTCTGCTGGAGACCAATGGTGGGTCTAGACGCTTGTACATGCACGTCGCCTATCAGAAAATCTTATGTGGCGCTATTTTTGACCCTAACAGGGTACTCCGTCAGCTGGGCCCATTAAACTGCGAAGTGATCCTTGAAGGTGAAGTATGAAAAACACGACGCAGGAATCTCCCAGAAGTTGTACATGTATGAAACCGTAAAACGAAAGGAACTGAACAACCGAACTGACTCACGTGCTCTAACACCAAGACAAGTTCTATTCTGTGGAAACTGTCAGCCAGCTGTACGCATCGGGACGATGCATTCTATAGGAGGGGGACTGATTCCGCAGTTCGACATTCGCAGAGGATGCGTGCAACAAGTTGCGTTCGTAAAAGCCCCACCACACAAGTGACAAGAAAACGCCATCCTGCACGCGCCACATTGCTAGGCCACGGGACCGGCCCGAGCCTCGAGGGGTGAAAAAGAGAGGCCGACGAAGTTCGAGATAGCGAGCAAGGCACACTTTTGGCCGACCATTTAGTTTTACGTTTACGGACACAAGTTCGCCCTAAATAAATAGTTGTTATACTACAAGACGCTATATTTATTGGTAACAGTATTATATATAATTAAATGTGTGTATGTATGTATGTATGTATGTATGTATGTATGTATGTATGTATGTATGTATGTATGTATGTATGTATGTATGTATGTATGTATGTATGTATGTATGTATGTATGTATGTATATATGTATGTACGTACGTACGTACGTATGTATGTATGTATGTATGTATGTATGTATGTATGTATGTATGTATGTATGTATGTATGTATGTATGTATGTATGTATGTATGTATGTATGTATGTATGTATGTATGTAAGTATGTATGTATGTATGTATGTACGCACGTACGTATGTATATTGTGAGCGCTGACTATGTACTTCATCTTCATCTGTATGACCGAAGCATTCTAGTGATCATCATCGTATGTCACGCGGGCTGGGGCTCTTTGGCTCATGCATCTGGATTGAAAATATAACCTACTGCCGTACCGTACGTGGTCTCATAATCTATCTATCCATCTATCTATCTATCTATCTATCTATCCATCTATCTATCTATCTATCTATCTATCTATCTATCTATCTATCTATCTATTTATCTATCTATCTATCTATCTATCTATCTATCTATCTATCTATCTATCTACGTATACTTGCTCTCAGAACTGTTTTATTAACTCTACAAAAACAGGGCGTTAGGGAATGTTGCTAATTCATCATACTTCAGAAGCACGGCAGAAGCACGGCCACTGGATCAAGTGCGTTATGATCCAGCGGCTGTGGCAGAAGCCATACCGCAATAACAAACAACGGACAAGAAGTAGACTGGACAGTCTGCTTTTTTTCCATTGCTCGTTATTATGTTCATGTGCATTCATCATGTGTTCGTTATTGAGCTATAGCTTCTGAATTACAATTATTAACTCTAAATATCTCTACATGAAAATTGGGACTAGCTGATATGAGTGTTGAAATAACATAAAGGGTCCGTCACAGTATAGAATACAAATGTCAGAAATGCCATCTACATCATGGTTAACATCATACATGACACCGTCTTGGCGCTGCAGTGGCCGTCGCATTATTGTAACGTACGATCTAGTCGGCATAACAGGACACGAGTACATGACAAAGTAAAGTACAGCTTGTAACGCGCGTATGAAGTCACGAACGACATGACACTCGTGGCAAGGTCTTTGTGCTACCGTGATCGCTTCGTTAACTTCGTGTTTAGCAAAACTGTCATAGTCTGACGTAAGTGCATGACTAAAATGTATTGTAGGTCATGACATGAATAGCGTCACGTGCGTGTCATCCGTCTTGGAACATAATTACCACAGATTACATGATACAAGCGTCGTAATGTCGTTACAGTGGTTTCATTGGCATGGTATATGCCAAAAGGTGCGTGCGTGTATAAAAAAAGTGTGAATGATATATCTTGATCCGTCCTAAAGCAAAACAATGTTTCATATTGAGATTAATTAAGGCCACTTGGTTCATGATTGAAAATGAAAACTAGAAAAAAAACCTACCGAGAAACAGTCAGCTTTGTCCTGTCGCCACTTTTTTCTGCGTCTGTTCTTTGATCATTGTTTTGTTCTCTTTTGGTTCCTTTTGTTAGTCTTTTTTGCTCGTTTTAATCGTCAATACGGTGTATGCAACTCCTCGTTGTCTGGTTTTTATCACATTTATTCGCAAAATGCATGGGATTTGCGGGGTTTTCAGCACTTAGCCCATTTTTTTTAAACACTCATGTTAAAACAGATGTCCTGTTAATGACAATATATCTGTTTTATTTTGCAGCGTTGTTTTCGAAGGGTGAAAGTTTCAACTTTTCAATCAGGTAAGAGATCAACATGGGATTAAACAACCTTGGCAGTAATGTATGATGTCATGAAAATTGAATCAACTGCAAGAAAATTACCACAATAATAATACTGAAATATCTCTTCTTTTTTACTCATGATATTCTTGTTAGAACTTCAGAACTGCACACGAAATACTAAGACCTTCATTTTTGTTACGATAGCAGCGAGAAATAGCGAGAAAGGACATGCTAAAAGCCGACACACAAAACAATACCCCTTCATATGGCCTTTCTTTGTAGCTTTCCCTTTTAACTATTGTGTTTCAAACCTAGGTTCAGCAACAGCTGCTAGAAAAACAGACGCGAGAAAAGTGGCCCCGTACCTGAATGCTTCGATGCCGAAGACATCAAAAGACTCTTGCGCGTGGAGGCACTGCGTGTGTTATGGACGCCATCTGGCAGTAATGTCGGAAAATAAGTTTTTTTTTTTTCATATATAAATCAGAGCAACCGGTAGACGGCAACACCATATCGATTTAGCGAAGCATAGGAAACACCTGCTTTTTTGTTTATAGCATCGTATTGTCAGCGCAGCGTAATTAACACTGCCGTCTTTATTCATGTTTCAAATAAAGACGCACAATATAAAAAGCTCACGTATTGACGTAGCACCCAAATATGCGCAATATTTGCTTCTTGATTAACAATGTTCGTTAGTGTAAAGGCGACCAAAAGATCAAAATTGGCCGGCGTTTAGCAAGGGGTTAAACTTTTTTTTTACTCGGTTGGCTGAATCTATTGACAGAAAGACAGACAGAAAGACAGACAGACAGACAGACAGACAGAAAGACAGACAGACAGACAGACAGACAGACAGACAGACAGACAGACAGACAGACAGACAGACAGACGGACAGACAGACAGACAGACAGACAGACAGACAGACAGACAGAAAAAAATTCTGCGTTGAAGTATCTCGCGAAAAAATATCGTCTTTAAAAAAATTAAGCTTAAGGTTAGTTTATTTCCCTTTTAAGAGGGACACGTAGGAAAATCTCAGCACAAACAAAGCAATAAGATACGAAGAGCGTTCCACGCGTCTTCCGTACTGGGAACATGCGTCAATGTTTTAACACTTCGAAAGAACCCTTAAATTCTACAAGCGTGCAATAGAAGAGAGCACGCCTTGTTGGAGTGATTAATAAAGCACGACACGGGTAATTCAGGTATGTGGGTTCACCGACCACTTCCAGCACTAACTTACCGCTTTGTTCACTGCTTCTTTCCCTACTCCGATTTCGCGGCCTTTCACTTAAGCAGAAAACTGAGAGGACTTCGTATAACAAGCTTTGGTGTGATTACGACTTCCTGAAATTTAAGAAAATCAGATTCTCTTGCTATGTTCACTCAAAAAGTTTCTAAACAATACATTGAGTACTCATACTAATTAGGAGTTTTCGCACCGAAGAAAAAGCTAACAATTGCCTATAACAGGTGATACGAAGACGAGCCAATGTTGTCATTGTGCATTAATTAACTCATTAATTCACGAATACTGCAGGTTTCTTTCGGGCACCAGCAGGAGTGTGCACTTCACTTCAAAACAATCTGACAAGACACCGAGGTGCATGGAAGCACACATTGCATTTTAAAATCATTGTTAATTGCTGCAACTGAACATTCAAAGCAACATCAGGAGCGGGTGAATTATGCACACGTAGCAGTTCACTGCATTTCGCATTTGAGGCATTATAAATAACACAAAACGCAAAGGTGTACTGATTATTTACTTTCAGTACGTTGTCGTATATCAGTAGTTTTATCAGTCACAAGGTAAACGGTTGATCCCCCTGTCATAGGAATCAGTGTAACATGAAAGTAAGAAGTAGTTGAATATTTAGTGTGCCCTGATATAAGAGGACTTGCACAATGTCGCTCGGTGTTTAATAGTTTGATTCGCTTTACAGGGGCGGATCCAAAGGGGAGGGGGTAAAAGCTTTCTCGCTCACCTCCAAAGCCTGTCAGCTCCCCTTCCCCATCTCTTCAGTGCCTGCCGTCCACCTGCTATCATCAATCAGAACAAAATTAGTGGGACACCATTGAGCACACAATAAGATTATTTATGGTATGATAGAGTTTTTGTGATAGTAAAAACAATGAAGTAATGACCACGCCCCCTCTCAAATGTTACTACAAGCGACCGTCCACCCCCCTCCCACCCCTAAAATGATTGTCTGTATCGGGCGCTGACCCTTTAACGTTGACGCAGCGACGCCGTTTGGTGGTACATCCCGACGACAAATGTACCGATGATTAAACAAACGTTTATCGTATCTGTGGCTATTAACTGAGAGAGCGAAGTTAGAGGAAGGGGTGACACAGCCAGAAGAGCGTCGCTGATTGTCCGCATAACTTCGGCAATGGTTGTCTACTCGTGGCACGTTAAATAGTTCCGAAACACTATGGCCCGAGTGGAGAGAAACGCAGTGCTCATTGTGTAGCTCCTGTTGGCGGGCCGCTATTTTAGGCAAGGGGTGGGGGGGGGGGGGGAGTGAGCGACAAACGAGGCTAATGTCACGCTAGAGGCGCTACAAGTACATTCTAGCCAGGTTATAAAACTCTACTTCAGAAGTTCTCTTCAGCACTGTGGAGGCTACAGGATCCCTCAGAAAGCACGATTAGCCCCTCTACATATATTCATTTGCCAGGTGTCGTCTGTGTATTGTTTTCGCGGTGTATGCTTCCCGAATTGCAGTTATTATGGCAGTTAATATGCCAGTTAATTAACTTGAAATTACAGTAAAACTTTTCAAGTGGGCCAATGGATGGAAATCTCGACAGCCGCTGATGCCCAATAGCAACGGCGCGTGCAGCCTTCACCGCCAAAACAATTATGACAAAACTGTCTCGGCAGCTTCCCCTATCGTACCATATCCCGTTGGCTCACTCTGCTGCTGCTGATTACCGTATCACGCGGTGAAAGAAAATCAAAAGCACACTCATAAAGCTCTCGCTCTTTTCGCAGTGAAGTTCGAGAAGCGATGAAAGTTCCTTGCCCTTTTCTGCCGGCCCCTGAACGGCAACGTTTTGAGTACCTCAAGCAGGGCCTGCCGCACCTGTTACCATATGTCGGGCAAAACCTCTTGAGCTCACTCAGGCTCACTCATTAAGTACCCTTTGTTCTTTAGACTCGCTCTGAGTCAGACTCACTGAAATTTTCCTGGGCCAGACTCACTCGGACTCAAACACACCAAGATATTACTCACCCGGACTGCATCATATTCTGACTCATGGCTTGATCTGAGTCTAAGTGAGCTCGACTGAGTCGACTCATGAGTCTGCTAGCCTAGAATCAGCTCTCTTGACAAATGTTTCAGTGCTCTTTAACACCAACAACTCACGTAATCAGTGTGCTTTGTAGCGCCGTTTAATATAGCACCATCTAATACGAGTTACGAAGGCTCGCAAACCATTTAGGTGATTTTCTTTAAAAAAATGACGGCATCATATATATATATATATATATATATATATATATATATATATATATATATATATATATATATATATATATATATATATATATATATATATATATATATATATATATATATATATATATATTGAATTAACTTGCAGATAGCACATAAAAAAAGGATCGTATTTACTAACGTTTCGGCCGTGGCACGGCCTTCGTCAGAGTCAGGTGCCACGGCCGAAACGTTAGTAAATACGATCCTTTTCTTATGTGCTATCTGCAAGTTAATTCAATATAGAAAATACCCGGACCTGTCGTGCCTTCCCTTCAAGTTCTATATATATATATATATATATATATATCAAGACTTTCCCTGGTAGAGTTGGTTCTCCCCCTCCCTACGTGATTTGCACGACTGATCAATATTTATTTAAATCGTGTATGAATGATACTACTTTCGAATACGTGTGAATAGACATGAGTACAAACGTTAACTTGGGTAAGGTTGATAGAAGGGCTGCTACTGAGTAGATAGCTGCCACAAAGACGTTCAGCAAGAGGCTGTCATGCAAAGGTGTCGTGGCACAAACTTCATCTCACGATCTTCCGTTGTTTTTTTTTTTTTTTTTTGAGAAACCCATATTCTTTTCTTAGGCGTTGGCGAATTCCAGTGCAGTGGCTATCCTTTCATCGCAGCCACTATTAATAGCTCTCGTATAAATTGCTGCCCTCATTAGGCCTATCGCAAGTACGATGGATTTCTTCCGTTTCGTCGACGTCATTCTACGCGTTTTATGCTGTTTTCCTGTGTGTTTGTACTTCATTTTAAATTTTGGCGTTTACCGTTGCGCTTTTCGGGCTTGTCTTCGCAGAAATATGCGTATACTAGCAGAAAAGCAGGACCAAATGCCGATGCCTCTCCGTCCCCGTCGACACTGGTTGGGAAGACGATGGCGATGCGGCTGAAATTGCCACACATTTCAATCTTCTCAAAGCACGTGATAAAAAGATTTGTTTTTATTTATTTATTTACTGCGCACGCACAAAACTGCCTCTACCAGAGATGGAAAAAATCGCGCCTTTTCCAACCGATCGCAACTGCGGGAGTCTGCACTCTGTCTGAGATGACCAATATTAGCGTAAATTAGTGTAATTTAGAAATACTATTCCGTCATTATATGCATCATTTTGCTGTTTACACTGAATCTGGATCGTCTTGAAATTTCCACAGATAATAGTAGATTGTTGAAAATCTACAATGCAATAAAAATGAAAATCACTTCGGTAAAATTGTCACTTTTCAAGGTCACATCTCTTATTAGGATTCAATTAGGTTTTTCTGCTCTGTAATATTTATTCTTTATATTGCCTTACATTAGTCTTCTTATTTGTGAAGTTGTGCTTAACGTATAATCCATTTTCCCACTTGCGAATATCACTGAAGTTGCTATGGACTGCATACAACTAGGAAAACGTGGAGACAGGCAATCATTATGATATGAATGCCGCACATTGTACTTGCAATGAAACAACTGTTAATTAGGCAAGTGAAATTTAAAATTGGCATACTTCCAAGAATCGCGCACCACTGGGGTAGCCCAGTTGCAATACCACCACATTTTCAACTATGGGTCATGCGTTCTGCGTTCAATACTGTAAACAGCGCCCACATTACCGCAAAAACGTAGCGCAAAACAATTGAGTACCGTTAATTTGGTGTACATTAGGCAACCCCAAGCAGCCGAAGTTATTCCATCGTCTCCATCATGGCAGTGCGCCTGGCTCATAAGTCTGTTAATGAGAACTAACAACGATTGTGTCTAACTAACATTGTGTCTAACTAAATGAAACGAGCCCTTAAACGTCACCCTTCTGTTTTTTGTAATTATGTTGTACTTCGTGTCTTAAACTCCAGGTTTTGCTACTCTCGACGAAGTAGATTGCACACACCAGCTACACCTGCTCGACAAAGAGCTAAGCTTCACTCGGTAATATCGAGGAAACTGTGAAGGACTTTTTTCCGCAGGGCCACAGAAGCGATGTGGGCCTCCAGTGTGGACCATCTGGACGACCTTGCACTACCATCGCTCATCTGGGCCAGAACCTTGAGCAACCACATTCAGCACTGACTCACGTCACACCATGTCTGAGTGACGTATGATTACTGTGCGTTCAGAACGTATTTATGAAGAACTATAGATAAAAATGTGTTTAATACAGTTTGGTGGGGCGTTTTTACGGCCCGTTATCTGATTTCATGGCGATAATGCTCATTAAACCAATTTCTGAAGTGCAGATGGTTTCTACTTGTCTGTGTGCGTAGTTTGCGTAAACAAGAGCGTGACCCTCTAGCTAGATATTATATGTAGTGTTGAACCTTTATTTATTGAAGTCATTAGGACTCACAAGGTATTTACCCAATTCTCGAATTTCCTTAATTTGACAGAACGGGACATTTCGTTCGAGACGACATATTTATTGCCCAAGAAAAGAGGTCACAATTTTCGCCTACATGCACTTTGCGAGTAGTGGGAGCACAAAATTCACATAGCTAGCCGGTGAAATTGAAGCATCCTCGGCACCTTCATGTGCCCCAGTAAACCACCTCAGAAGGTCAACGGCATCCATCACCTGACTTGGTGGGGGCATGGAGGCGTCGACAGTGCCGGGATCGTTCGGTGCTTCAGACTCATCTTCTGGGCTGGGAACAAACCGCCATATCTCCTCATAGTCGAGAACTTCTTCTGCATCAGTGTGCGCGTGCACTTTCCCGTTGTCGTGGAAGTTCTGATCTAGGACCGCCCCTTCAAGCTGACAAAGCTCCTCCCGATAACTGGGCGTGTCTCTTCCTGCTTGTATTACAAGCATCTGGTTCCCGACGCAGCCTCGGAAGTGGAAGTTGGAATGACCAAGTTTCGCCTTAATGTGCAATTTCTTTCGCGTGTGTCTATCCCTGAACTCTGTCAATAAGTCCCGAACTTTCGTTTAAGGATAAGTCTTAGTTCTAGTGCCGAGATAGTTACAAATGTATCTGCAGACTTTTTGTGGACGGACGCAGCAGCTTCTCCGCCAGCACGTGCCCTTGGCACCCAGAACCTAGCACACTACGACATGCTGTTTGAATGTGTAGTCCGTGCATAACAGTGAGTAGAGCAAGACAAGGACGGGGTCTTTGTGTTTTCTCAGATTTTTCAGAGCGTTTACCACATTTGGGAAGTCTGTGTGGAACTTGGTTGTCTAAATTGTTTAATGTGTTTGACGGCTGCAAATATTGCGTATGCTGCTGTTGTGAACATGCTTTAATTCGAGTACAGTACCGCGGTATATGAAATGGATGGTCCAACCACTGCATGAGACACGGCACTGTTAAACTTCAAGGGCCCTTAAAGAATTCAGCGCACGTGTACTTCTGCTGCGGTTCGAGAAAGTATGTACGGATATGCACCTGAGGGATGTGTTTCAAAACTTTTTTGAAGGATACGTCACATTTTATAAATTGTCATTGCCATGATGGCAGATATGCAGCGGGGGCTATTAGAGACTGTTCATGGATTGACAGGCCCATTTCCTAAGCTTGACCCCTCACGTGGGGTAAAGCTGTGTAAATTAAGACCGGTTATCAAACTGGGCAGAAATGGACAAATCATGTGTAGTTGAGTGTGAGAGGTGTTTCTTTTCTGTGTTCACTTTTTCAAAATATGCCAAGGACATATAAAAAGCGACCACTGATTCAATTAAACGTACAGGCCTCGTCCTGAAGCCTTCAGTGGCTAGACGGATGCCCAAACTGTGAATTGGTTCAAACATTTTCAGAGAACTTGGCGCGGCAGACCGATACAGCACCTTACTACGGTGGTGCGCAAAAAAAACATGAAGGAAGACATACAATATCCGTCATTGTGTCAGTAACAGGCTATTAGGTCACGAAGCTTCGCTAAAAGGACAGCCGTGTTCTAACCTTTGTCTGTACTGTTGTGAATGCAGCTGTGCACCCTTGTTTGGCGATACACGACACTGAAATCTAGATTCAAGAGTATAGGGTATGTAGCACATGAAATCGAAGAAGCTTATCTCATAAACAATGGAGGCGATGTATATGTCATGAGACTTTCGGTCGTGTTACTTGCCGCTGAGTTATGTTTTCTGGAAACATATGACAACTTTGCCTTATCGTAGTTTTTTAACATGGTGCTCATTTAATCGCATATATGCGTATGTCTGTTATTTCCCTAAGGTTTGAGTTGATACTGTGCGCGATGTTTTGTACCCTTTCCTTCGTGTTATCATTTTGGCGCACGGCAGTTCTAGTTTAAGTAACTAACTCACCCAGCAGTCCGTATACTTCAAAAGTGATACAGCACACTGACGTACTCCAAGCGCGTCCTAACAAGACTGTTCATTCTATCGTTTCCCCATGTCGTGTGCGACATGGTGAAGTGATAGAATTCAGGATATTTGTTGTTTTTGGCACTTTTATTTAGGGTGCTTGATGGGAGGAATGAAAGACAGTCTTGAGTCAATGATAGCGCCCAGAAACGTATGTTCTATGTTGATCTGTATGTGTTGTCCATCCAGCGTAACCTCAAAAATAGATACAAGGCCTCTTTTTTGTTTTTGTTTAAAAGCACAGGAGGTTTCAAAGAGGTTTATCTCAGAACCGTTTTCATTTGACCACTTTGATACTTTGTCCAGGACAAGCTGAACTGGTCGTTTTACGAACTCGCCTTCTATCTCTTACACCTCCCTCTCGCCATGACCTCGGAGGATGCACTGCCCTGTCTCCGTGTGAGCCTGACGAGCTCTGACAAGGATCTTTCCGGTAGTTTCAGTCAGAGGACGACAGAGGATGACGGTGCAATATTGTGGGAAATTCTGTGGTACATGCAACACGGCGTACTCGGTTAGGGAACGGCACCGTCGCGCACTTTGCCTTTTCTCCTCGTGTTAGGGCGTGACGCCTCGCTGTCAAAGTAACTAGTCTTCCATATGCACCAGCGGTGTTCCTCCATCGCTGCCTGTGTAGAGAGGAAGAAGAATATGTGCCGCAGTGGGTCACGCCTTTAGCAAGAGGAGCCGAGTGCGAGCTGTTGCCCCAAGCGTTGTGTTTCCTGCGTCGGTTCCTGCCGCCCGCTTTCCGCATCAATAGACCGGCTGTGCAAGTACTACTTGCGCCAATAAACTCGGTTCCAGAGGGGTGGAGGTGCGGGGTAACTCAACCTGGAACTCCGCAACAGGAAACTACCTGCCATCCCAGACATGGCTGAAGAAAACACCCAGCAAGGTACGACCCAGCCTCCGATGGTCATCGTGCCCACTGCGCTACGCATGCGCGATCCACCTTTTTCCGACGGTACTAATGAGCAAGACGTAGAAGATTGGCTGTCGACATTTGAAAAGGTAGGCGCAAGCGACAAGTGGGACGACCCTTCGAAGCTGCGATATGTACCCTTCTACCTGAAAGAGGTGGCGAGTCTCTGGTTTAACAACCACCAGTCGGAATTTGCCACTTGGGGTGCCTTTGAGCTACGCATTACCGATGTGTTCGGTCGCCCCGAGGTACGCAAGCTCCGTGCCGAACAGCGCCTACGGGGACGCGCACAGCTTCAAGGAGAAGGCTTCACAATCTACATCGAGGATGTGCTCGACTTGTGCAAGCGCCTTGACCCTTCAATGATCGAGGCAGACAAGATCAAACATATTTTTAAGGGGATAGACGACGACGCCTTCCAGATGCTGCTGGCCAAGGGCCTACTTACCGTGTCCGAACTCGCCACTCTTTGCCAGAGCTTCGAGGAGTTGCGCAAACAACGGGTCATGACATGGCGTCCAGCGGCTACCGATGAAACTCTCGCGGCATTGAGCCTGGGTGGAGACCACAGCGCAATCATGTCCGAAATCAAACGATATGTGCGCGAGGAGGTGGCCCGATAACTTTCGTGCCTGTCGTATCTACCGGCAACGGAACCCTCTTCTGAGCGTCTTGCGCCCGCCATCAGGCAGGTAATACAGGCGCAGGTCTCTGAGGCATTGCCGTCCGTCTCTCAGACAGCACCCGTCACTGCGCCATTGACTTATGCTGCTGTTGCTGCTACTCCGCCACGACCTCTGCTTGGGCCGACTCCCCAGCCTGTACGAGTATCAACGACGCCATTTCCAGCAACACAACAACGCTATAACAGAAACCCTTGGCGCACAGTTGACAATCGCCCGATCTGTTACGCATGTGGATATCCAGGTCACGGGGCGTGCTTTTGTCACCGGCGCTTCGCAACGGGTCCGGCTGCACCTCCGAGGTACCCTGACTACTCTTTACCGGCCCCGTACAACGCGCAACGAGAACTGCCACGTCAATGCGACCGACAATCAGTGGAACGCGACCCGTCACCAACCGAACTAGACCACCGCCCTGCTGCCGACTACCGATCATTCGGTCCCCGTCGCTCATCCTCACCACGCCGCTACCGTTCTCCGTCCCCTCTGCGTCGCCGACCGAACCCTGTAGAGGCGGAAAACTGACTGCTGCAGCTCCGGAGGCACGAGCTGCGAAATCGTCGCATTGTACAAGTCCTCGCCCATCCCCCACAAACGTTCTGGAAGTGTTTGTTGAAGGTCTACGAACTCTTGCGCTTGTTGATACGGGTGCCGCCGTATCTGTGATGAGTCAGAAACTCTGCCGTTCGATACGAAAAATAACGACGCTGCTTTCCAACGTTTTGCTGAATACCGCGAGTGTGCAACCAATTCGACCAGTCGGAGCATGTACGGCGAGAGTAAACATTCAGGACGTCCTGTACCACATCGAGTTTCTCGTGTTGACCACTTGTGCCCACGACGTGATACTTGGATGGGATTTTTTGTCACGCCACCACGCCGTAAATGACTGCGCTCGCGCGCAGGTGGAGTTATCTGTGTTTTCAGATGCGTCATCTACCAACAATGAGCGCACTCCCCTGGGCAAGCTTCTTGTTGCTTCTGACGTTGATGTTCCTCCTCTTAGTGCCATTGTTGTCCCCGTCAATCGCACTGAATTATCTGGCTCTATCGTTGTGTTCTCCCCATCTGACGTTTTCAGTCGCCGCCACGGTACGTCTCTGCCATACGCCGTTCTGCCACCTCACCAGGATACTTCCGGAATTGTCGTTTGCGATCCTAGCTCATGCCCTCTCACCTTAAGAGCTCACGAAACACTGGGCTATGTTCATCCTGTTGATGAAAACGTTATTGTGCCTATTGAGTCCCACGACCCTGGCCAGCAACTTCAACTGAACGCCGTTACTCCTCTTTTTACGCGGGATGACTACTCCTCGGATATCTTCAATCGTTCCATCGACAGCAAGCTTCCTCCGGATCAACAGGACCAGGTAATGACCCTTCTCCATGAATTCCGAGATTCATTTGACCTTCCTCAAAAGGCACTGAGTCAAACTCACACCGTCGCTCACACAATCTACACTGGAACGCACCCTCCTTTGCGGCAACGCCCCTACCGTGTATCACCCAAGGAACAAAGTGTAATTGCAGAACAGGTGGATGATATGCTTCAGCGCGGTGTCACCAAACCACCTTCTAGCCCCTGGTCTTCACCTGTGGTGCTAGTGAAGAAAAAAGATGGTTCGATTAGATTTTCTGTCGACTACCAGCGACTGAACAAAATTACACGGAAAGATGTATACCCTCTTCCCCGCATCGACGACGCTATCGATTGCCTACAAGGTGCTGAATTCTTTTCTTCGCTGGACTTACGTTCAGGTTACTGGCAGGTTCCGATGGCAGAGTGTGACCGTCCCAAAACAGCGTTCGTTAGGCCGGATGGCCTATACGAATTCATGGTTATGCCATTCGGTCTGTGCAATGCACCTGCAACGTTTGAGCGAATGATGGACAGCATTTTACACGGCCTTAATTGGCAGATATGCTTATGTTACCTCGATGGTGTTATCGTATTTTCTCCTGATTTTTCCACCCACGTCGACCGTCTGCGCACCATTCTTCAGCGTCTTACCAAGGCAAACCTCCAGCTTAACCTAAAGAAGTGCCGCTTTGGGGCTCGCCAACTTACGATACTTGGTCACGTTGTGACAAAGGATGGAATTTGCCCCGACCCAGACGAACTTCGAGCCGTAGCCGACTTTGCGAAGCCGACTTCACTCAAAGAACTTAGGAGCTTCATCAGCTTGTGCTCATATTTTCGTCGTTTCGTCCACAACTTTGCAACAATATTAGCCCCACTTACACAACTACTGAACGGTCCAGCTAATCTTTCTAACTGGACCCCGGCATGCGACGAAGCTTTCCTTACACTGCGCCGCCTACTTACGTCCCCACCGATTCTACGCAATTGCGACCCAAGTGCCCCCACTGAAGTGCACACAGATGCCAGTGGCGTTGGTCTGGGAGCAGTACTCGCGCAACGAAAGCCAGGTATTCCAGAGTACGTCGTCGCATACGCAAGCCGCGCACTCACGAAAGCGGAGATGAACTACTCCGTAACTGAAAAAGAATGCCTCGCAATCGTTTGGGCGTTGAGCAAGTTTCGTCCTTACTTGTACGGACAGAGTTTCAACGTTGTGACCGATCACCACGCACTTTGTTGGGTGGCGTCGCTAAAAGATCCTTCAGGTCGCCTTGGACGTTGGGCTCTTCGACTACAAGAATTCGGCATTCGTGTCGTCTACCGCTCAGGACGAAAACACTCTAATGCGGACGCCCTCTCACGATCACCAGTGAGATCCACCGCAGACCTGCATTCGGACACCAACTTCTCCATCGCTCCCATTTCCGTCACAAGCATGTCGTCTGAACAGCGGAAAGACCCATGGATAACATCTCTCCTTAACATTCTTTCCGACTCTTCAACGTCTGCGTACCCACGCGCTCTTCGCCGCCAAGCCACACATTTCGCGATACGGGACGCACAACTATACCGCAGAAACTACCACGCGGATGGTCGTAAATGGCTCTTGGTTATACCACGCCACATGCGATCTGATGTCTGTGCGTATTTTCATGCCGACCCACAACATGCTCACGCTGGTGTGTTAAAAACATATCAGGGGATCTGCCAGCGTTACTACTGGCGTGGTATGTACACTTTTGTACGAATATACATTCGGTCTTGTTCATTATGCCAACGACGAAAGACAGCTGCCCATTCACCCAGATTATTACAGCCTCTACCGTGTCCGGCGCACCCTTTCGACCGCGTTGGTATCGATCTATATGGCCCCCTTCCTTACACTGCCACTGGAAATCGATGGATCATTATCGCCGTCGACCATTTTACGAGGTATGCTGAAACAGCTCCACTACCTACGGCTGGTGCACGTGACGTAGCCAATTTTGTTTTGCGACGCTTCGTACTGTGTCACGGGGCACCACGTGAACTACTAAGTGATCGAGGGCGTGTCTTTATCCGAAGTTGTACAACAACTCCTTCAGGCATCCCGCACGATGCACCGCACCTCTACAGCCTACCACCCGCAGACCAACGGTCTAACTGAGCGCTTCAACCGAACGCTAGGAGACATGCTCGCCATGTATGTCAATTCCGACCAATAAAACTGGGATGTCATTCTCCCATTTGTGACCTATGCGTACAACTCCGCGACGCAGTCAACCACAGGCTTCTCGCCTTTCTTCTATATGGGCGTGAGCCATGCTCCACCCTTGACACCAATCGTCCCGACGTCTCAGAGTTCAGCCCTCTTTCTGAAATTTTGCACCACGCTGAAGAGTGTCGTCAGTTGGCCCGATCATTCACTTCGGACAAGCAAGCATTCGAAAAAGACCGCCACGACCGCTACCAGCAAGGCGAGACTTTTGCCGTGGGCTCGCTTGTCTGGCTCCGACTGCCCTTCCACTCCCCAGGTCTGTCCGCTAAGTTTGCCCCCAAGTTTCACGGTCCTTATCGCGTCGTCGAACGTCGATCTCCTGTCACATACGTGATCGGGCCGGTCACGCCATCTACAGACAGGCGATGCCTTGGTCGTGAGACTGTCCACGTGAGTTGTCTCAAGCCATTTCACGACCCACTCCTAATCTCATCCCCTTGACTTGCCAGGATGACTCGTCTTCGTCGCCGGGGTATTGTAGAGAGGAAGAAGAATATGTGCCGCAGTGGGTCACGCCTTTAGCAAGAGGAGCCGAGCCCGAGCTGTTGCCCCGAGCGTTGTGTTTCCTGCGTCGGTTCCTGCCGCCCGCTTTCCGCATCAATAGACCTGCTGTGCAAGTACTACTTGCGCCAATAAACCCGGTTCCACCTGAATAGTGTGCGATAGCATCGACTGATAAAACTGCTCAAATAAGGACCACAACAAGGCAATAGCGTAGGCGGGTGAATGTCGTGCAAGAGGGTGAAGACACACTTTAGTGGGAAGCAGAACGCCTTGACGCTTTCACGGCTCAAGCTACGAACTCTGTTCTTGAAGCGCTTTGAGACACATGCATTAGCACAGGTGTAGGTTACCCTATCGCTGGAGTGGGCAGAGTTTCTCTCTTCAAATGAATATATGCGGTTAAAATGAGTGCACACAGAGTTTCTCAAAATGCCCACGAAGGGCTAAAAATGTGTTTATTATGAGCATGTTATGTGCTTGTTGTACCAGTCTCCATTGGGTGCTAGTTGATGCCATCTTTGCATGGGATTTCCCAGATGTCATTAGGTGTATGTAAGCTATTCACAGCTCTAAGACAGTTTTAGTCATCATCATGGATGCTAGCCCTCGTGATACTTATGTGTCACATGATGTCAACGTGGATGAATCAGGGTCAAAAGGTGATACAGCTGCCGTAAATCAAAAGACATTGTGCACATTCTCCGATATCAATACGATAAACTGTGTACTACACTGAAGTACTACTCTACAGAGGATTAACTGCCACCATAGTGCTCCATAAAGAATGCGACAGTATACCAATCAAGAAGGGTGCAATACAATGAGATACAATGTCCCCAATAGTATTTACCGCATGCTTAGAGGTTTTCAGAGGCCTAGAGTGGGAAGAGTTAGGAATCGGAGTTAATGGAGAGTACCTTAGTAACCTGCGCTTTGCCAAGGAGATTGCATTGCCAAGTAACTCAGGGGACGAATCGCAACTCATGATTGCGGAGTTAGACAAGGCAAGCAGAAAGGTAGGCCTTAAAATTAATCTACAGAAAACGAAAGTAATGTACAACAACCTCGGAAAAGCACAGCGCTTCGAGATAGGTAACAGTGCACTTGAAGTTGTAAAATACAGCGTCTACTTAGGACAGATAGTAACCACGGAGCCGAACCATGAGATTGAAATAACTGGAAGAATAAGGATGGGCTGAACCACATTCGGAAAGCATTCTCGAATCATAACTGGTAGATTGCCACTATCCCTCAAGAGGAATGTATATAACAGCTGCATTTCGCCGTTACTTAGCTGCGACGCAGAAACCTGGAGGCTTACAAAGAGGGTTCAGCTTAATTTGGGGACGACGCAGCGAGCGATGGAAAGAAAAATGGTAGGTGTAACCTTAAGAGAAGAGGAGGGATCAGAGTGGATCATGGAACAAACCGTGCTTAAGGATATCATAATTTAACTCAAGAATAAGAAAGGTGCATGGGCTGAGCATGCAGCGCGTAGGCGTGATAACTACTGGTCATTAAATCTAACTGACTAGATTCCCATAGAAGGCAAGCGGGTTGGTGGGAGACAGAAAATTAGGAGGGCAGAGGAGATTAGGAAGTTTACGGGTACAAATTGGCAGCAGCAAGGACAGGACAGAGTTGACTGGCGGATCATGGGAGAGGCCTTTGTCCTGCAGTGGACGTAGTCAGGCTGATGATGATTATGATGATGACTCTGAAGTCAAGGTGTTAATGGGGTTCTTATGACAGAGGAAGCAACCATGCTTTTTTTTTCATTTCTTGAGCCTTGCTTCACTTGCTGCCTGCCCGAGCTCATTTCCTCATTTCCAAATCAGTTTGAGGAGTTTTGTACCTCACTTTGTCATTCAGAATCTGAAGTTTGAAATGTGGTACACCGTAAGCTTTTTTAGTATAGGAATCTGCTATATATCCGGCCTGTATTTTACATGAATAGAAGGGTCGAATTACCTAGCTGATCTAAGGACCAGCCTTGAGCCTGATGAAATGCGAAAGGAATTGGCAACTGTACCTAAAAGCAGATTCTTAGAACGCATTTAGTCTAAAGAAATGAAAAGTCTCTGCTGGCATTTTTTTGGTGCTTTCGTGGGAGGCTGCGATCTCCCAGCCGGACCTGGTCGAGCAGCGTCAACTCATCGCTCGAGCTCGGCGGGCTGTCCAAGCCAGAGGGTTCCTGGAATAAGGGACCCTCCCACCTTCACTCACAAGCTTATTTCAATAAATGTTTTCTCTCTCTCTCTCTCATTTATTTCTACGTCGCAATTGAAGCGACTTGTCAAAAGTAATCCCTGTCGAATATGCAGGCTTTCCAAGGAGATGGTACACTTCTTTCGCTGCTAAGTAGAATAATGCGATTTCTTCTTTCTGGTGGCGGAAGCGACAACAGTTGACATCAGCGCCATCTTAAACTTCAACATTCAGGCCTTCGCCCACTTTCCAGAGCATGAGTTCTATACAGGCAGCTGCATCTTCCTGGCTGTTATGACCGCCGCCTGCACACATTTCAAAAAGTAATGCTATCACTTAGGCACAGCTGTGGACGTTCACACTTTGAACTAGAGCAAAGCATCCAATAACTAAGTTAAGAGAAATAACTTACTGGATAATATATACACATATTGAGGGCAGAAATACATTAAATCTGTATCTGTTCGAGAAACTGAAGCAAGAGGAACGGGCGTCGAGGCTTGATACATTCATGCTCAGCTTAAAACTTCGCGGTAGTGCTTGCACTTGGTAGAGAAGCAGTATCAAGCTTTCCAGGCTATCATCATTATTATCGAGACCCTACTGCCGTCTTGTAAATTTAAGCGCTCATTCTGTTTATTTAACCCAATACATTATAAGTAACCGATAGTTATGCAAAAAAAGAAAGCCGCCCGCATCTTCCCACGGGGGAGCTCGAGTAAATGCGTCGCAGAGTGATATAGGGGTATCGCGTAGATGTTGCGTGGCTGGGTATTGAGTGGAAGTTCCGCTATTCTGACTTTTTAAGCTACTCTACAAGGAACTTGTCAAAATAAGGCTTAAAGGGACACTAAGTGTAAAGGAAAATGTATATCACAGTGAAAGCTCAAGTTATGACAACGTATAAAATGGCAATATTAAAACAGCAGTGCCTTACTTGTCAAAAAATTAACCTAAATATCAGATGACGTGCACCACGAGTGGTACATTTGCGCAACAATCCAGATCGCTTGAATGCGTCCGCCCCCAATTAGTCACAAGTAATCAAACTAGCTGCAATAGGAAAGAGCTTTGTCCGTTTCTGTTTGATTTATAAAAATAAAAAAAGCATCTGGCGTTACTACGGGGAATGGCACGAATAGGTGAAAACTCTAGTTTTTGGCTTGTTCAGCTGGATAGCACCTCCACCAGATGTCACGGGGTCGTGACGTGGCCGAAGACAGGAGACTTCGTGTTAGGATTTAACTGTTTATTTGGGCGAACCTGTGCCCGGTAAACTGAAAGTCCAATTACAGCAGCAGTCTCGCACAGATAGCAGTCTCGGACTGATAGCGGCGAACGGAGCGTCGGCCTTCGATCAACAACTGACAAGAGGCGAAGCGCGTCGGCATTTATACCCTTGCCATCGAATGTTCTAGCGTTATCGCTGGCGGTGGCGTAGGTTCCAGAACAATCTGTACCGTTCGCACAGTGGGCGTGATCTTATCGAAATGATCTACTACAGTCCGGAACCTTCTCGAAACCTGCAGGCGCGGTTTGCGCCGAGAATCGTGTGGTGTTTCGGAACGATAACAAAAACTTGTGAAATGGAACGTGGCAATATCATCTAGTGGCGCCTGCAGTTACCTCCGAGATCGCAGAAAAATGTTTGATAGCCGTTGTTGCTATTGTGGCTCCTCCTACCTTCGCTCTGTTGCTACTGATGTCGGCGGCCGCGTACTGCCGGCGGGTAACGTTGGGCACGTGAACAATGACGTCTAAGAGTTCGCTTTAACACGCGGGTGATTCGAAATGCTCTAACACAATGCGTAGCATTAAAGCGAGATTTTATTTCAAAATAAGCACTCCTTGGCGAAAAAAACGAGCACTACCAGGTTTTTGAAATGCTAATTCAACAATCAGCATCGACTTAATATTTGTCTGCCGCCATGCTCGGCTTTCGGGTCTCTACATAGGACTGAGCCGGGTGCGTGACCATATTCGCGTTCCGCAGGACCAAAATAAAGTTATTTTTCTTCCTTGCTTGCTCCCTTCGTTCCTTCCTTCCTTCCTTCCTTCCTTTAGTGTCGCGACAAACTCTAGAAGTAATTAGCTACTTCAACAACATAAAGGCAACTGAAAACAAAAGTAACCTATTTTTCCGATGAGCACTAACCGAGTGTTCGAGTCTGCTGATGCTGAGGCTGTTAATACAGCTGGCACTTGGCAAGCTACTTGTTTCTGACAACCGGTTCCTTGGTGAGGTTATTGCCTTCAAATTTTGCAGGGCTAGGTTATCCTGCAATACACAGGATTCTGCTCCTCATGACTGGTTTTCATTCACGCAACCCGTACTTGCCTGAGCTGTGGATACAGAATATTCGCTTGGGATGGGTGGAGATCAAATAATTTCTTGATCATGCTGCACTTGCATTAAACCTGGAAAGTTTTGAGTAACCCGTACCTTTCGGCTTCGTATCCATGGTTGCGTCTAACAAAAGGAAACGAGCTCTTGATTCGTTTCTGATGTTTAGAAAATGATCGAGTTTCCATGCGGACATCAAAATCACATCGTCAGAAAACATCCGAGCATTTGATGTGAAAAAGGCGGAAATGAGTTGTACCAGACAGGTGTCACATAATCCCCTGGAAGATGTGATTAGCTTCATAGGTGGCACATTAGGATTTTTAATACGATGGCTCGCTGAACAGGCGCATGCTCTCCCTAGTTTCTCTCGATACGCATATGTTGCATCATGTGATAATAATTTGTATAGATCTCTCTCTCCCTGTGTGTGTGTGCGGGCGTGCGTGCGGGAGTGTTGTGGTTAGACGTCCTATATATCCTATGCAACTGTGAACTATAGGTGTGTGAATAAATGAGTTATAAGCGAATTGAATAGTTATGTACAATCAAAAACGCATCTAATGCTGTTCGAACAGTTCGAATAGCAATAAACTTTAATTAAAGCGAGTCCAGCACCTTCCTCCTGGTGAGATGGGGTGAAGAAGGAAACAATTTTCAAATAGGCCCTGAAAGACTTTTTCAAGTAACCATAGAGTGCATTTAGTAAAACAGCTTATTGCCTCAAGATTAAAACGCCGCAAAAGCTTTAAGAATCCATCCAGTACGAGCGGAGGTACAATAGTTTGTCGCATGCTGCAATAGCATTCTTCTTTCTTCCCGACGAAAGCGCTGTATGCTACGCACGGAGGGATGTCATTGGCAAGAAGATATGTCATGTACGCCTCGAGCTTCTGTTTTTGTTTGTTTGCTTGTGTTTGTTTGTTTGTTTGTTTGTTTGTTTGTTTGTTTGTTTGTTTGTTTGTTTGTTTTGAAAACGGGTTTATTGGCGACTGTTGCGACGGTGGTCCTACGATGAAACACGATCGAGAAAGAGCAACGGTCAAGCAGATGCCGGCGATGATCAGCACGAGCCGAGCGAGCGAAGCCCAGGACCCAGTACCCAAGAGGAGGCGATGTTGCTTGCCAACGATGCGTTTTCTTCTTCACAATTTTCCCCCGCCGAAAAAGAGCCATCCTGGCGACCTAAGAGTCTGGAGGCAGAGGGCTATAATATGGCTTAAGGTGGGCGACGTGGACGATGTCACGTCCACGCCGGCGCATGTCGTCCGATGAGGAAAGTGGCTCAATGAGAAAATTCACCGGTGAGGTTTGCTCCTAAACGCGGTAACGACCCTCGTACTTCGGGACTTGTTTTGAGGAAAGGCAGGGGGTTTGGTAAGGAACAGCCAGCCATACAAGTGATCCCGAGGAATAGCTGGGGCTTTGTGAAGAGTCGGCGTTGTTTTCTTTCTGGCGCTGTTGTTCTTGTGACGTAAAGGTGCGTGCGAGTTCACGGCACTCTTCTGCTTTTCGGGCAGCTTCGGACACAGAGGGGCATTCGGATGCGTCAGGACGGTATCGAAGGAGAGTGTCGATGGTGTGGGATGGTTCGCGTCCGTGAAGGAGAAAGAAAGGTGAAAATCCAGTGGTGCACTGTGCCGCGTTGTTGTATGCGAACGTGATGAATGGAAGAATGCGATCCCAGTTAGTATGATCAGATGTCACATACATCGCGAGCATATCGCCGAGTGTGCGGTTAAATCTCTCTGTGAGCTCGCTAGTCTGCGGATGGTATGCCGTGGTCTTGCGATGAACAACATGGCATTCAGAAAGCAGAGCCGTGACGACTTCTGATAGGAAGGCTTGTCCTCGGTCACTTAGTAGTTCTCGAGGAGCACCATGTCGTAGGATGAATCGATGGAGGACGAAGGACGCTACGTCCCGCGCAGTGGCACTTGGAAGGGTGGCAGTCTCAGAGTAGCGTGTTAAATAATCCACAGCGACTATGATCCACCGATTTTCATCTGATGTGGTCGGTAGAGGGCCATACAGATCAATTCCGATTCGATCGAAAGGTTTGGCAGGGCACGGAAGCGGTCGAAGTGCACCGGACGAATGAAAAGGCGGTGATTTGCGGCGTTGACAGTCAGGGCAGCCCATAATGAATTTTCGAACAAAATTATACATTCCGCGCCAGTAGAAGCGACGGCGAATGCGTTCGTAAGTTTTGAAAACTCCAGCATGGTCACATTGGGGATCGTCGTGAAAGATGGTGCATATCTGTGATCGCAAGCTGCGGGGGACAACCAAGAGCCGCTTACGACCTTCAGGGGCGTAGTTGCGTCGGTGTATCAGCCGATCACGAATGGCGAAATGAGCAGCTTGACGTCGGAGAGATCGTGATAGCGCAGTGGTTGACGATCCAGAGAGACAGTCAAAAAGGGAAGCGATCCATGGGTCCTTGTGTTGTTCACTGGCAAACGAGTCGAGGTCGAGAGATGCGACGGAGTTGGTACCAGTGGTTCCGCAGGCTGACTCGGGAGACAAAGGCGAACGGGACAGGGCGTCGGCGTCAGAATGCTTGCGTCCGCTGCGATAGATCACGCGAATGTCGTACTCCTGGATTTTCAGTGCCCACCGAGCTAAGCGGCCAGAAGGATCTTTCAATGTGGCGAGCCAACAAAGTGCATGGTGGTCCGTTACCAGGTCGAATGGGCGACCGTACAAATAAGGGCAACTTGCGAAGCGCCCACACTATAGCGCTAAGCACTCTTTTCCAGTGACGCTGTAATTGGCCTCCGCTTTGGTGAGCGTGCGACTCGCATAAGTGACGACGTATTCGGAGTAGCCTGGCTTGCGCTGGGTGAGGACAGCACCAAGACCAATCCCGCTAGCGTCTGTGTGAACTTCCGTTGCAGCTGTTGGGTCAAAATGCCGTAGAATGGGAGGATATGTTAGCAGACTACGGAGCGTCGCGAACGCGACGTCGCAGTCAGGAGACCATGGTGACCATGGTGAGATCGACGCAAAATTTTGAACGAAGCGCCGGAAGTACGAGCATAGTCCGATGAAACTGCGTAATTCTTTCAGTGTAGTAGGTTTCGGGAACTCAGCGACTGCTCGCAATTTTGCAGGGTCGGGTCGAACACCATGCTTGGACACGATGTGCCCTAAGATGGACAGCGCTCGCGCAGCGAAGCGGCACTTTTTGAGGTTCAGTTGGAGCCCAGCGTTGGTTAAACACGTCAGAACCTATTGGAGCCGAAACAGATGTGTAGGAAAATCGGGAGAGAAAACGAAAATGTCGTCGAGGTAGCATAGACACACAGACCACTTCAGTCCACGCAGTGTGTTGTCCATGAGTCGTTCAAACGTGGCAGGGGCATTACAAAGCCCAAAAGGCATTACGTTAAATTCATACAGGCCATCTGGTGTAATGAACGCAGTTTTCTTGCGATCAGCTTCTGCCATAGGGACCTGCCAGTATCCAGATTGTAAGTCTAAGGAGGAGAAGAATTCAGCTCCTTGGAGGCTGTCAAGGGCGTCGTCAAAGCGCGGTAATGGATAGACGTCTTTTCGCGTCACCTTGTTTAATCGCCGGTAGTCGACGCAAAATCGAATTGATCCATCCTTCTTTCGAACTAGAACGACAGCAGCTGCCCATGGACTGTGCGATGGTTGAATAACGCGACGACGTAGCATCTCTTCGACCTGGTCGTTGATGACGTGACGTTCTGCAGCAGAGACACGGTACGGCCTTTGACGCAATGGCTGGTGCGAACCAGTGTCAATGTAGTGGTGCACTGCCGAAGTACGACCCAACTGCGGCTGAGAAACGTTGAATGAATTCGCGAAGTGCTGGAGGAGATTAAGAAGCTCGGCGCATTCTTGAGCAGTTAAGGTGTCGGCGATGGAACTCGAGAAGGTGTCACTCGACGAGCATTCCAGTGGGGAAAGGGCATGGAGTTCGGTAGAGGCGCTACTGCACTATTCGTCTGGCATGTTAAGGAATAAAGAAGAATCAAGGTAATCCACTCGACCGAGACATTCGCCGGCAAGTAGCGTAAGCGGTGCAGAAAGGGGGTTGTGGACGAAAATATTGCTTCGGCCAGCAGTGACGTCAAGTGTAGCGAAAGGCAAAAAAACGGCTCTGCGGCTCATGAAAATGTCGGAAGGTGTAAACAATACCGTAGCATCGTTATAGTCATCGCAGCAAACCGAGACAACGGCAAGAGAGGCTGGCGGAATTTCAGTGTCCTCACGCACGACAACTTTTGGCGACCGCTCAAGGGTTTCGTGCAAAGGTTCGTCACACAGGTGCGAAAATTGAACTTCAGCGAGTGCGCAGTCGATGATGGCATGATGATTTGACAGAAAGTCCCACCCGAGGATAACGTCATGCGAGCACACCGAAAGGACGATGAACTCGACAACGTACATAGAGCCTTGGATGAATATGCGGGCCGTACAGGTGCCGAGAGGCCGAACTGGTTGTGCGCTAGCTGTACGAAGCGATAGTTCAGAGAGCGGCGTGGTCACTTTGCGTAGGGAGCGGCAGAGCTGGGCGGCTATAACAGAAACGGCAGCACCTGTGTCGACGAGGGCAAAGGTAGAAACACCATCGAGAGATATGGCGACGACGTTAGCTGGTGAAGTGCGAGGACTTGAGCATTTCGACGACGGCGCAGTTCTTGCCTCTGGAACTGCGGCGTTCAGTTTTCCCGGTTGGAGGAAGCGGGTCTAGGACGCATTGGGGACAGTGATCGCCTGCGAGGAGATGGGGAGCGGGGAGAGTGAGTCTGAGGTGAGGGCTGGGGTGACCGAGACTCAGGAAGGTTAGTGTATCCATACTGCGGTGAGGGATAGAGAGCAGGTATGTGCTTGGGCTGTGGGTCATACGGTAACGGCCGAGTAGCGTCGTGGAGTGGGTGGAAGCGACGGCGACAATATCGTGCCACGTGTCCTGGAGTACCGCAGGCGTAGCAGATCGGTCGATTGTCAGAAGTGCGCCAAGAATTGCTGACTCGTGGTGCGGCCCAAGGTGTCGAAAAAGGAGCGGAGTGGGGAGCAAGTGAAGACATGGGTGGCAAATGCTGCTGGCGGGGTCTGCTGCGTACCACCTGGGCATACGTAAGAGGCGCGGCCACGGGCTGCATAGCCGGCGCATGGGCAGCAGGCGTGGCTACAGGCTGCTGGTGGGCAGCGGCGGGAACAGCCTGAGCTACCTCTTCGGCAATAACGTCGTGGAGTGGTGAGGGCAGACGAGAGGACGGCGGCTGCTGCGTGAAGGGAATCAACGACAGTTGCCGATCTACTTCTTCACGCACGAAGTCTTTAACCTCTTGCAGGGTTGGTGAGTGATCGGGAACGGAAGTGAGACTGGAGAGCGAGTCGGCGTGTGAGGAAAATGGCCGAGTCAGGGCGCGCTGCTTGCTCAACTCGTCAAAACTTTGACACAAAGCGACAAGTTCCGCAACGGTGGCAGGATTACGGGCCAGGAGCAGCTGATATGCACCGTCATTTATTCCTTTGAGGATGTTTTGAATCTTCTCCGACTCGGGCATGGTGATGTTCACACGGTTGCAAAGACCAATAATGTCTTCGATGCAGCTGGTGAAAAATTCCGTTGGCTTTTGTGCGCGAGTCCGCAAGCGTTGTTCGGCTCTGGACTTGCGGACAGCGGGTCGGCCAAAAACGTCAGCAAACAACGTTTTAAAGATGGACCACGTCGTAATGTCGGTTTTGTGGTTGTTATACCACATTTCGGCCACGTCAGTGAGGTAAAAGATGACGTTAGTCAATTTGTCCGCGTCATCCCACTTGTTGTTTGCGCTCACCAGTTCGTAGTTAGCGAACCAGTCTTCCACGTCAGTCTCATCAGCTCCGCCAAAGGCCTTGGGCTCTCGCAAACGAAGAACGCCGGGATTGCTGGGGGATGGAGTGGAAGATCCAGGTTGCGTGTTGTTGGTAGCCATGATGGGAGGTAGCGTTCGGTTGCGCAGCTCCAGGTTTAGGCGACGGCGAATGGCAGCACCCAGGTTAAGGCGACGGGGAATGTCAGCACCCTCCACCAATTGAAAAAGGGTTTATTGGCGACTGTTGCGACGCTGGTCCTACGATGAAACACGATCGGGAAAGAGCAACGGTCAAGCAGATGCCAGCGATGATCAGCACGAGCCGAGCGAGCGAAGCCCAGGACCCAGTACCCAAGCGAAGGCGATGTTGCTTGCCAACGATGCGTTTTCTTCTTCACAGTTTTGTCTGTCTGTCTGTCTGTCTGTGTCTGTCTGTGTCTGTCTGTCTGTCTCTGTCTGTCTGTCTCTGTCTGTCTCCGTCTGTGTCTGTCTGTGTCTGTCTGTGTCTGTCTGTCTGTCTCTGTCTGTCTGTCTCTGTCTGTGTCTGTCTGTGTCTGTCTGTGTGTCTGTGTCTGTCTGTCTGTCTGTCTGTCTGTCTGTCTGTCTGTCTGTCTGTCTGTCTGTCTGTCTGTCTGTCTGTGTCTGTCTGTCTGTGTCTGTCTGTCTGTGTCTGTCTGTCTGTCTGTCTGTCTGTCTGTGTCTGTCTGTCTGTCTGTGTCTGTCTGTCTGTGTCTGTCTGTCTGTCTGTGTCTGTCTGTCTGTGTCTGTCTGTCTCTCTGTCTGTCTGTCTGTTTGCTTGTTTGTTTGTTTGTTCGAATACGTGGCGTTTTTAGTATGATCATGCGTACACGCGTAGACAAATCACGGCCTCTCGCGGTGATCCTTGTAACAACAAAGCGGGCCATGTTCCACTCAGCCAATGGCTGATAGATGGCCTTGTACGAGTGATTTTTTCAGCTTACTCCGTCATTTGTAGAGAGAATCAAAACCAATTTTTAGCTTACTTTGACAATTTATTGTAATTTCAGGCCACGTGCGGCGCCATAATATTTCGCTAGCGTTTTCTCAGGAGCCTCTACAACCTATCAGCAGCGTTTTCTGACCATGCCCAAAAAGTCTTGCAGGGCCCATTTAAGACAAACCTAGAGTTCGACGTTCTTCTTTCAACGATTACTCACATACTTTAACGGAGTAACAATCCAGTGATGAGTAACATCATTTAACCAGAAAAATACCACAACTGTTGAAAGCAAGAGAACCTTGTGTGTAGTAGCGACGAGAGAATCCGAGGTATTATAATGTACAGGATGAATAAGACGGCTATTTCGGCATTTGGGGTGGTACTCAGCCAGCAGCTTTTCCACGATACAAACTTTCGTTAAACGTTTCATGAATGAGCGTACGCGATGAATCACATGATAGTTATAGATGACTGAGGACGCATTCGCTTGGGCCACGCGTTCACCGCAAAGAATACATTTCCGGTGGTCAGTTAATATTAGATAGTACCGCAAAAGCTTGTACTATACATGTACCTTGCCAATTCATATACAAAAAAAAATAATTGATCATTCGCTCCTCTGATATGTTGTTATTTGTATGTTTTCCCGCCGGTGCTGCTTATTTTGAAATTATTCAAAAAATAAGCATTCATTTGAATATGGTCTACTTTAGTCATGCTCCATACTCGGCTGCTGACCCACAGGTCACGGGATCGAATCCGGGCTGCGGCAGCTCCATTTCCAATGGAGACGGAAATGTTGTAGGCCCGTGTGCTCAGATTTCGGTGCACGTTAAAGAACCCCAAGTGGTCGAAATTTCCAGAGCCCTCCACTACCACATCTCTCATAATCATATGGTGATTTTGGAACGTTGAACTCCACATATCATGGATTCATGCGCCGGATCTAATACGACTCTATTCTGCTCGTTCATCAAAATTTTAGAATATTCGCGAACTAGAATCGCCTAATTTTATCGACAAGCCTCTATGATTATTCAGAAAAGCGGATATGTATGCTCGACCGCGTATACTTGGAATCAAAACAAGAGTCGCTATGCTCGTGCTACTAATAGCTGTCATCCACCGAGCAGACACCACCGCGGTAGTTCAACGGTCAAAATGCTGCACTACTAAGCTCATGGTCGTAGGCTCGATTACTTTTCGTCAAGGTGGCTTCATTTAGATGGAGGCAAAACACCAAGACACTCGTATGCGTACTTAGGTCAGCAATAAAGAACGTTGTAGAAATAAATCCGGCTCTCTCATTACGACTTGCCATAATCACATCGTAAATTAGGCGCCAGAAGCTGGCGAACTATTTTTTTTTCATCAGTTAAATACCACGATGATGTAAAAGCTATGAATCTGTGTTCACAACGGCTGCGCGAGAAGCTTGTCTGAAATATTGTGTACAGTGTAGCCAAAATTTAAACAGTTTTCTTATATTTGATTTACATTTCGTGTAAATGCACCAACAGCTCAGTTTATAAACACTGACGAATAAAAGAACAAAGTTAAATAAACTTAGGCTTTTTCGGTATTTATCGCACTAGGTTCTAGACTGAGCGAGGAACCAATAAAAAAACTTGTTAAATGCTACCTCTAAGGCGAAAATCCTAAACCAGCACCTAAAACTGGCATCCTACAAAGAAGTCAAGCCCGCAAGTGATCCACCACGCTATCTTACGGTGTCGCGTTCTTAAGTTCGAGGGCGTCGATGCAATTCCCGCCTACGACAGCTATATTTCTATGCAGCCAAAATGCAAAGTCCACCCGTGTGCCTACATTTAAGTGCTCGCTAAAGAACCCCTGTTGGTCGAAACTAATCCAGCTCCCCTCACAATGACTTACTTATATAACCAGCCGAGATTAGCTATCAAGCCTTAGAGTGTGTCAGGTTAGCGCTCTAACTTGTCCAACCTTTCCTGACATGGTAAACGTGAATTATTTCGAACCACCTACAACTAAGTGCGCCAAAAATTCTTAACCAAATCACCTCCATCCTGAATGGACTTGTCCAAGTATTGCTTGACAATGCGGCGCAACGCTCGCTTGAAAGGGAAGCCCTTGTAGTGCGGAAACACGATGCACGTGTCGACGACATTTGTGTGAATTAGCCGCAGTGCTCGAAAGTCCGAGTCGAGGCTGTGACCAAGGAGCAAGGTTTCGGCCGAGAAGCGTTCGAGCAGGGCTACCTGCACGTCCCTCAGTGTCGTATTCACACCGACCATGTGCTCCTCCGTCAGGCCGTTGAACCTGTGAGGCAAGGATGGGTGCATAGGAAAGTAACGGGGTGTCACACATTTACACGGAGAATTAAAGTACACTCGTTGTACTTAGACACGGGTATCGGTAATGAAATTTCTTTGTACTGTGGTAAAGCCGTTATCTTTATTTCGATGATAAACAGAAATGATATTGTGAACTAAGAAAATGATATATTTTATTTGTTTACAACCACGACGAAAAATGGTCCTGCGTTTCTGAGACAAATAATTGAATTCATCTTACGCAATATGGCTATAAGTTGCATCATTTCTATGTCGTGACTACTTTCTTTTCTTTTTCTTGTATTGTATTTCTTGTGATCACTTGTATATGGTATTGTCCCTCCTTCATGGGCCAGAGTATTGGCCGGCAGTATTAGTAAATAATAAATTATAAAACACCGGGGTCCTTGAGCTTCGCTTTTAAATGTTGAACGCGATAATGATATTTTGTTCCTAGTGCTAACTTCAAGCATTCAGTGTGTCAAATATTTTTGAGCTTGCTATTCACCCACTACGTGAACTGAACGGTGTCGTATATATAGAGTGTTTGCCTTTTATAGTGGGTTACTGGCTTTAAACTACAAAGTCATTATGATAATTCCATGCTCTGACACCCATGGCAATGTACGCTTGTATCACACATCGCAATATTTTATGTTACAATATTTATGTTGTATTGTGAAGCATGTACGACGGACGCGTGCGTTTCTAAAGCATGATAGTTACTTTCCCTGCATTTTCAAGCAGAGGGAGCTATTTTCACTGTATTCGCAAGCAGACTAGACTTCATCCAAGAGACATTTTCGTGTCGTCTGTTAATTGTCCGCTCTGTGACGTGCCTGAAACAACTGAACATTGTTTTGTAAGCCGCAAAGATGCAATCTTGTTTTGGGAGGTGCTACAGCGAACTCTTTAAAAATTCTATGCGATATCTACGGCCAGCGAGTTACAATGACGTATCATTCTACATGTTTCTACTTGTTAAAACGCATTGCCCGTGGAAGACGAGCATATTCCAGAGAAGTGCCGAGCCAATGATTCCTCAGCAACCTACTTTATTCAAATGATAATTCAAATATGCGATGTTCACGAGAAAATGTACTTTCAGCCAGAATGGTATGTTACGTTGGTGAAGCGTTTACCCTTACCCATTCTGGGGTATGTGGGGAAAAGTTGATTGCTAGATGTATTTGTTCTAGACATGGTGAACTCTTGGGTGTCGTGTGTTAACCATTGTGTCGCAATAACATAAGAATGAGCATATTACGTACTTCTGTGTATTTGTTTTACAGCCATGTTTAAGTTGAATAAACACAGAGGGAAAAAAATAGGCGCGGTTTTGTGGTGCAGAACCCACTTGCGCCCGAACGACTCAGGTTCATTCCCCACTGAGACCCAGAATTTTTTATTATCTATCTTATTTGCATCTTTATCGATATTTCGGTCATGCAAAGATGACTTTTTGCTCACAATCAGCGACGCTGATGCCGACACCAACGTCTGGATCTCGGCGAAATCAGCTCTGTATCGCTATCACGTTAATAATAGAAAGCGTGTCAGCGCTATCTGCCTCTTGCAGTTACTACTCATTTCGTGCCTAATAAATTATTTTTCGTGGTGCCATGGAGGAATACCTACAGTGATGCATCAGCAAACTCATTCAGACACAGACTAAAGGTTCTATCTGAGGCTAAGTGAGTCCGATTGAGTAATACCTTGGTGAGTTTGAGTCCAAGGAACCCCAGTTGAGAGAAATATGAGTAAGTGTGAATCCGAGTGAATGTGGTAGAGGAAAATTTCAGTGAGTGATGATGAGGATGTAGGTAAGTCTGAGTGAGCCCTTGTGGCAAAACATATTCCCCGAATAAGTGAGCTACCCGCCTTTTGTCGATCTATGGTCGCATCTACGCAACTTCACCTGTACTACCAGCCTTATATGTCGGCTCACGTTTCTGCTCACATCTACTCACTCCAACGCAATATTAGCTGCTATACACCAGCCCATTACTGATCGTAGAGAGAGGGGTAAGTAATTTCTTTTTTTCAAAAAAAAAGTTCTTACTGGATTACAACTCCCCGATATCTTGTGCTTGAAAGTGCGACATCAAAAGGCGCCAGTTATTTCCCCGATTATATAAGATAGTGGTGTTATAATCATTATTGACACTATGGTCTTAGAAGCCGATTTGGTGCTAACGAACTCGTGAGTCGATTTCCTTACTCAGATGGAGCCATGAGTCCAAGTAATACTTTATTTACTTTAAGTCAGAGTAGGCTCAGTAGAAAAACATCTAGCCAGTGAGTCGGACAGTAGGTCCGGTTTATACAAATTTTAGTGAGCCTGAGCCCAAGTGATCCATAAGAGAAAATATAATTCACGAGTGAGTGTAGGTGAGTTCCTCGTCTCTAGGCTATGTAAGCCCACGTTGCATAGCATTAACATCTACTGCCCCGCCGTGGTTGTCTCTTGACTAAGGTACTCGACTGCTGACCAGCAGGTCGCGAGATCGAATCCCGGTTGCAGCGGCTGCATTTTCGATGGAGGCGAAAATGCTGTAAACCCGTGTGCTCAGATTTGGGTGCACGTTAAAGAACCCCAGGTGGTCGAAATTTCCGGAGCCCTCAACTGCGGCATCTCTCACGATGATATGATGGTTTCGGGACGTCGAACCCCGCATGTCATCAGCATTCACATCTACTTTCTTTCTAACGCACGCACTCACTCTGTTTTGTAGTCCAGGATCTTCCCCTGCGGCTTCACAAGCGTGTCATACACGGGCACGAAGTCCCAGCCGAGTACCGACACTCTGATCACCTCGAAGCCCTTCGCCGTACAGCACTGCACAAAGAAACGCTTTCACACTCGAGCCCTTGGGTATGAACAGTGTGTGCTGTGAAATTTGTGAGAGTTGAAGCTTCCCGGATCGACCCACAGGTGAATGCAATTCATAAAGAAGCAAGCACACGTTAACACTTACTATGGGTAAGCAAATAGGAATTTCATGGAAAGTTGTACACCAATCAATTCAAAACATTACGAATAATAATGGCTGTTTTCACGAAGCTTTTTTGAATATTCCTACACTTCAATCATTCATCCCTCGCTTGAGCTCAAATTCCAGTATTAGATGCTTCCTGTGCGTAGAAAATAAACAAGTGTAAATAAAGACTGGCCACTGGGAAAAGGCATGAATGCGCAGATTGTTTTGACAATAATCCGCCTGGATATCTGTTTCGCCGTACTTGGGAGCGTCCTGCCGTGAAGCCTGTCATCACGGCACAGTTTCCATACCACACGAACGCGACTATTCACGTAGTTTTGAAGTAACCGCGAATATATATAGGCGTGTGCAAGCTCCGGCATCAACCAGGGACAAGAATGATCGCTTAAATTCATGTGATACTGTTTTCCATCACATCGAACAAGAATAAGTCATATTAGAAATCCATGTTGATGCCCTACAGTATTCAACGCGTTAGCCAACTTAAAATCACGTGCACTCTATGCAAAACTGAGTGAAGTATTTGAACACACAATTTAATCATTTTCCCATGCGTATGACTCTTTCCAGAGTGCTAACAGCTGGTTTTCGAAGTTTACATGCAAAATTATAGCAATTTACATGCTATGTGGCCAGAACTGGTATGGCATATGGCACCGTACTTACATCAGCTTTATGTACATGCGTGCTTTTAAAAGACGAGCAACAGCGCGATGCACTGGAGGAAGGAGGGTACGCACAAAACACTGTTTCGCCTGTAGCCTCCCTTCCGTAGTGCGTTGCCGTCAGGAACAAGTCAGTAACGGTTACTGAATCTTTGGTAGCATCATGCACTATATATTCAGTGCGCATGCTTCTGGACTCAAACTATTCAAAAATTATTAGGACAACCACTGTAGGTGCGAATACCGACCATTCGAAGCGAGAACTCCTGAATCACGTAAGATGACATTGAATTCTTCATTAAATATTTCAAGTACCTCCTCATTAACAGTTTAGTTTTGTTGAAGCCCTACTTGCTTCTTTTCCAAAGCAGACTATATGTAATTGTATGCGGGAGGCAAGTCTGAAGGTTGCCCATGTCAATACGAGTGCCTGCTTACGAGCAGAGCAGCATACAAAACACACACACACACACACACACACACACACACACACACACACTCGCCAACAAAAGTAGGGCAAACCCCTGTGTCTAATAACAATAGCATGAAAACAGCATCTATCCTCCTTACATAAATCAATCGCGATGGTTGCGGGAAGATTGATCCCGAACCCTTCTAACTTCCCTTGGAAAACTACAACAGTTCTTGTGAAAGTCTACACTTGAAAGCTATCATTGAAGACGTTCCACCCAATTTCTGGCTGGAATGGCAGCGTGGCGCCGAGGAACAGCACCGTGGCTGACTACTATTCTTTTCAGGCTATAGTAGCCAGGGGATGAAGGGAGTGCCATCGTGGTACAAGTACAGTAGAGGTCACCACGCCCTCCCCCCTAAAAAAAACTATGATGAAGGGGCGTTTCACCGAAAATGAATAATGAAAATAGATGTTTTTCGTACATAATCAAGATTTTCTGCAAGTGCTCCCCCCCCCCAAAAAAAATGCTGGTTACGTGCTTGTTTGTTCCACGACAATAAAACAGGTTTGGCCCTCCTGAAGACAGTCAACAGTCATCAGTGTTACCTCGTCTTTCAGGTCATTGGGGCCCATCTTCCCACACCAATCAGTATTTACTTTTACACTTACAAACAATTACATAATTACAGCAAATACATTCTGCCGCCTCACTGCGTTGCAAAACACACAATACGCCGAAAAAAGAAACAATTACCTGAAGCGAAGGAAATTGTGGGGTTTAAATAGTGAGCTCCGCTCACAGGGCAAACAACACAGTCACGCCGTCGGGCAACCAACGCTAACACGTGGACATGTACTAACTGCTTTTCAACGTATGGCGAGCTCGGCGTCCGAATCGAATTAGTCAGCTGGTAATAAGACGAATGTCCCAAACGCAATGCACATACAACACGTAGAGAACAGCGGAAGACTTACAATGTACTGCGAATTCAGCGTCACCGCCTCACCAAGAGGCCCCACAGAATCGTGCACCACTGTGAGCCATCTGTCCACGCACACTGCCAAGCCCCAAAGAGTTTCGGGAGACTATTTTCACCGCAACAGCTCGGTGTCACGTGACCCCAAATTACAGCGTCACATATGACGTCATTGGTAAAGCGCTTGCCTTCAACTGGCTACGAGTTGTCAAGGGGCTTTAAGCAGGGGAGTAGCCAGATTTTGTATCTTTTTTTTGTGAGGGGAAGGGGTTGGGAAGGGGCAATACTTTGAAATGATCTCTTTTTTTTTTGCTTTCTGTGCTATGGCGAAAAAATTTTTGGAATAGTGGAGGGGGGCACGGATCATGTGTGCCACCACATTGTCCTGGCTATGCCCTTATTCATGAAACAAAACAAAAAAGGGTGGTAGGAAGGCAGGCCGTCATTACGCTTCGACGCTGCGTGTTCTAGCAGATTGAAGAGCCCGGCAAAGGAAGCCCGCATAATCTATATCATTCCGCAGCAGCGCTTGTGGACATGCCATACATGTAGGTCGTTGCGTAAGTATGAGAGTAAGTGTCGAGGGGAGTGCCAAGTGTGTAAGACGAAGTGTGTTAATTGATTGATTTGTGGGGTTTAACGTCCCAAAAGCACCATATGATTATGAGAGACGCCGTAGTGGAGGACTCCGGAAATTTCGACCACCTGGGGCTCTTAAACGTGCACCCAAATTTGAGTACACGGGCCTACAGTATTCTCGCCTCCATCGAAAGTGCCGCCGCCGCAGCCGGGATTCGATCCCGCTACTTGCGGGTCAGCAGCTGAGTATACCTTAACCGCTAGACTACCGCGGCGGGGGCGTATTAGAACATCAAAGTCGTCACACAATGCGCATCGTGTAACGACTGGGTCGGCGAATTCTCTAACCCTATTACAAAAAAAAGAAGAGTAAAATCTGGTACACACCACGCTGGTGGATTGGCAAGTAACCGGGCAGTTCTAATCAAATACTTCTACTTTATTGGCTTACGTCTTTTAAACTATAAAGAAGAATTAAGGGAAAAATAATTTGTAAAACTGACAAGGAGAAATCACGGATATAGAAAATGAAGCTGATAATTTTATGAGCAACAATAATATATTGTTACGGTGCATCATCGACAGGAGCAAGCGTGGCACTTTGCGAAGATGAAGAAGACGCCTATGTGTTAGGCGCTTGCGCGAGATCTAATTTCTCTTTATTTTTTAGCAAGCGTTGTAAAAAATGATCTATTATGTGGTACAGTGTGGCCAATCCCCCATGTGGGTATGAGCCAAGATCTCCTAGGAGACAACACAAGACGAGAGGCAACTCAGACATCTTGTTCGGCTGCCGATTCTCGGTGGACGCTATCCATAAGCCTAGACATTGCCCCGTCACACTGGTGGACGTGCTGAGTAACCGCCTCGCAACGGAACTTCGCAGCGGCCGTCGTTTGAAGGGTCATTCCACAACGATGACGAAAAGTACGGCGTCTGCATCTGCTCCTGGTGTTCCTGCGGCCGGAGATGATGCGGCAACTACATCTCCTTCTGTGACCACAACCTTCCTGCTTGAACCCCCGCGAGATTCTGGCACGTTCACCGGTTCCTGCGATCCAGATGAAGTTGACGTTGAAGATTGGCTGGCAGAGTACGAACGTGTGAGTACTCGATACCTATGGGGCCCGACTCTTATGCTGGCAAACCTGTTATTCTATCTTAGGGGAACAACCAAATCGTGGTATGAGAACCATGAAACAGAACTTGGGAGTTGGGCAGTGTGTAGGGAGAAAATGTTGGACCTGTTCGGAAAGCCGATTGGAAGGAAAATGGCCACGAACAAAATGCTCGCGTCTCGGGCACAGACCTCGACCGAGTCTTACGTCTCCTATATAGAAGATGTGTTATCGTTGTGTCGCAAAGCCAATGCCGAGATGCCGGAGGCTGACAAGGTTGGACATATTCTTAAGGGGATTGCGGATGACGCATTCAACCTCCTCATCTGCAAAAAGTTTTCTACAGTGGACGCCATTATAAAAAAATGTCGGTGCTTTGAGCAAGCGAAGAGCCGGTGGATTAACAGCGTGTTTACCCGCCTTCCGAATACGGCTGCAACGTCGTCTTGCGAAGACCGTGCAAGAACACAGCCGCCACCTCTAGATTCATCTGATCAGGTGACCCGAATCGCACGGCGCGAACTTGAAGCCATTGCCTCTGCTCCGGCTCACACCGCTGCAAGTGACACGACCCCACTCACTGCTAACAAGGTTCAAGCCATCGTCCGCCAAGAACTCGCCAGCATAGGTATTCCCTCGGTGTGCGCTTTGCCCAGCCCGCAGCTAGCTTCATGGCGTCCACCCTCGTCCCATCACGAGCAGCAGTTTATGACCAGATCTCGCGACCCTGCTGCGTGGAGAACCGTCGACAATCGACCAATTTGTTTTCATTGCCACCGTATCGGTCATGTCGTCCGTTACTGCAATTAGCGCTGGTCCTCGCCACCTCGGACTTCATCTCAACCTCACTACCGACAGGACAGCACCCGCTTAGCATCTGCCGCGCAGCCTTCTCCGCCAAACAACTACAGAAGGTTCAACAGCCGATTTCCGTCACCGCATGGTCGTCAGTCGCGTTCGCCTTCAGGACGTCGCCATTCATCTCGCTCACCGCAGACTCGCAGGCCGTCGTCCCAATTCAATCCCGCTCCTGCCTACCCGGAAAACTGAACGGTGCAGCGCCCGGAGGTCACGCTGCATTTTCGACTTCCTCCACAAATCCTCTCTCGACACTTCCGACGAGACAAAATTTGTTCGACGTTGACGTTGACGGTGTGCCTATTTCTGCCCTTATAGATACTGGAGCGCACATTTCTGTAATGAGCGCGAACCTTCGCCGACGCCTACATAAAGTGCTCACGCCTGCCGCTTCCCGCACATTTCGAGCCGCTGATGGGAGGACCCCTGACGTTCAAGGGATGTGCACGGCCCGTGTGTCCATTGCCGGTCATCCTACATTAGTTCAGTTTGCCGTCATTGAAATGTGTCCTCATGACCTAATACTTGGTTTGGACTTCCTGTCACGTCATTCTGCGCTCATTGATTGTGCCACTGGAGCTCTTCAGCTTGAACTGCCGCAGTTTGCCGATTTTTCAGCCCACTATTCTCCCCGTTTATGCTCTCGTCACCACGTTCGTTTGCCTCCGAAAGCTGCTACATATGTCACTTTGTCATGCTCACGTCACGTGCCCGATGGTGACTACCTCGTCACTCCTATAGTCGACGTACTGATGGCCCGAGACGTCGCCCTTGCTCACACTGTTGTCGTCGTTGCTAATAATACAGTAATTATACCACTACTCAACGTGAGTCTCTTGACTCAAGTTATTCCGCAAAACATGTCTTTGGCCACCCTATCTCCACTTGACAGCTGCAACGTTACTGGTTTGGACACCGATACTACATCCCCCTGTCTTGGCCGCAATTACGCTCTGCCTGCAGATGACATTAACAAGATGATTGCTCCCGACCTCACTGCAGCGCAAGCTGCCAGCCTCCGTTGTCTGCTAACATCATACAGAGACGTTTTCGACTTTGACCACTGCCCTCTCAGCCAAACAACTGCAGTGACTCACCGGATCAACACTGGTGATGCCAGTCCTATACAGCGGCGTCCATATCGCGTATCTCATAAGGAACGCCAAGTAATTCAGAATGAAGTGGACAAAATTATTACTAAAGACGTAATAGAACCATCATCCAGCCCCTGCGCCTCTCCAGTCGTGCTCGTTGAGAAGAAGGATGGCAGCTGGCGCTTTTGCGTGGACTATTGCCATTTAAACAAAGTGACCCACAAAGATGTCTACCCTTTGCCCCGGATTGATGACGCCCTCTATTGCCTCCATGGTGCCCAATACTTTTCGTCCATCGACTTTTGGTCCGGCTATTGGCAAATTTCCGTCGACCCCATGGATCGTGAAAAAACCGCTTTCGTTACGCCCGACGGCCTCTACCAGTTCAAAGTCATGCCGTTTGGACTGTGTAACGCGCCGGCAACTTTCGAGCGCATGATGGACTCCCTTCTCCGAGGATATAAGTGGACCATCTGCTTATGTTGCTTGGACGATGTCATCGTCTTTTCACCTACCTTTGACAGTCATATAACATGTCTGTCAGCCGTTCTGGATGTTTTTCGAAGAGCTGCTCTCCAGTTCAATTCTGCAAAATGCCATTTCGAACGTCGCCAAATCACCATACTCCGTCACCTTGTCAGTGCCGATGGTGTTCAACCAGATCCCAAAAGGTGCGAGCAGTACAACAATTCACTGAACCACGCTCAACCAAGGACGTCCGAAGTTTTGTAGGGCTATGTTCCTATTTTCGTCGATTTGTCCGCAACTTCGCCGACATCGCTCGACCGCTTACTGATCTCTTAAAGAAGGACGTTCCCTTCGCATGGGGCATCGAGCAAGCGGACGCCTTTTCGGCCCTTATCCATCTGCTGACTACGCCACCAATACTGGCCCATTTCGACCCTGCATCACCTACAGAGATTCGAACCGATGCCAGTGGCCATGGAATTGGAGTGGTCCTTGGCCAACGACAGCACGGGAAGGACCGCGTGATTGCTTACGCGAGTCGTCTTCTTTCACCTGCCGAACGGAAGTTCTCCATCACTGAGCGTGAATGCCTAGCTTTAGTGTGGGCCGTGGCGAAATTTAGGCCTTACCTGTATGGCCGAACTTTTTCCCTTGTTACAGATCATCACGCTCTTTGCTGGCTGTCATCACTAAAAGACCCATCTAGATGTCTCGGTCGCTGGGCGCTCCGTCTGCAAGAATACTCATTCGTGGTCCACTACAAGCCGGGACGCCTGCACACAGACGCAGACTGTTTGTCACGTTATCCGGTTGAAACGCCCGACTTGACAGACCTTGATTCAGACCCCTGCGTTCTCTCCATCCACGCTTTGGCTGATATCTCCACCGAACAACGACGTGACCCGTCGTTACTATCCATCATCGAGCGTCTGACCTCTGCTCCAACAGACCCTTCCGTTCGCCTGTTCGAACTGCACGACAACATTCTGTACCGTCGCAGCTTCAACGCTGATTGCCCGGAATTACTACTCGTGCTTCCCCATCACCTGCGTACCAGCGTTCTCGAACAACTACATGACGTACCTACAGCCGGTCACCTAGGCGTCTCTCGTACCTACGATCATGTGCGACGTCACTTTTTCTGGCCCGGACTGTATCGTTCTGTGGTTCGCTATGCCACTGATTGCGACCGCTGCACACGCCGCAAGCGCCCCTCTGTGCTACCGTCTGGCCTCCTACAGCCCATTGACATACCGACGGAACCATTCTTCCGTGTTGGCCTTGACTTGTTGGGCCCGTTTCCTACGTCCACCTCCGGAAATAAATGGGTTGCAGTCGCCACAGACTACGCCACACGCTTTGCCATCACTAAAGCACTGCCGACAAGCTGTTCCACTGACGTCGCTGACTTTCTCTTGTATGAAGTCATTCTTCATCACGGTGCTCCGCGGCAGCTGCTTACTGATCGAGGAAGGTACTTTCTTTCACGTGTTGTGGATGTCATTCTCCGCGCCTGCTCCACTGAGCACAAGCTTACCACCACTTATCATCCACAGACAAATGGATTGACCGAGCGTCTGAACCGAACGTTGACGCAGATGCTGTCAATGTACGTTTCGCCAGATCACCGTGACTGGGACAAAGCACTCCCCTTTGTCACGTTCGCGTACAATTTTTCACGGCACGACACAGCTAGTTATTCGCCGTTTTATTTCCTATTTGGCCGACATCCAGCCTTACCATTTGACACGCTCCTTCCTTCGGCTGCCCCCTTGTCTACTGAGTGCGCCAGCGATGTCGTTTCTCGAGCCCATGCAGCCCATCAGCTTGCCCGTGATCGGCTGCACTTGTCGCAAGCGCACCAAAAAGACCGCTATGACAGTCGCCACCAAAGCGTGCACTTCTCGACGGGGTCTCTGGTACTTCTCTGGACACCAAACCGCCAAGTCGGCTTATCAGAGAAGCTACTATCACACTACCATGGCCCCTACAAAGTTACGACAACTTAGTGACGTGAGCTACGAGATCGCACCTCTAAACAATGCCTCTTTGACCCCCTCACTCCAGACAGACGTTGTACACGTTGCCAGACTCAAACCGTATCACCCTCCTCGCTCGTCGCCGCCGTACTAAGCGCCGTGACGGCGCTTCCGTGCAGGGGAGTGATGTTACGGTGCACCATCGACAGGAGCGAGCGTGGCACTTTGCGAAGATGATTGATTGATATGTGGGGTTTAACGTCCCAAAACCACTATATGATTATGAGAGACGCCGTAGTGGAGGGCTCCGGAAATTTAGACCACCTGGGGTTCTTTAACGTGCACCCAAATCTGAGCACACGGGCCTACAACATTTCCGCCTCCATCGGAAATGCAGCCGCCGCAGCCGGGATTCGAACCCGCGCCCTGCGGGTCAGCAGCCGAGTACCTTAGCCACTAGACCACCGCGGCGGGGCTTGCGAAGATGAAGAAGACGCCTGTGTGTTAGGCGCTTGCGCGAGAGGCAACTCGGACATCTTGTTCGGCTGCTGATTCTCGGTGGACGCCATCCATAAGCCTAGACCTCGCCCCGTCACTATATCTATCTATCTATCTATCTATCTATCTATCTATCTATCTATCTATCTATCTGTGCGTGTGCGTGTGTGCGTGTGCGCGTGTGCGCGTGTGCGTGTGCGCGTGTGCGCGTGTGCGTGTGCGCGTGTGCGTGTGCGCGTGTGCGTGTGCGCGTGTGCGTGTGCGCGTGTGCGCGTGTGCGTGTGCGCGTGTGCGCGTGCGCGTGTGCGCGTGTGCGTGTGCGCGTGTGCGTGTGCGCGTGTGCGTGTGTGCGTGCGCGTGTGTGCGTGTGCGTGCGCGTGTGTGCGTGTGCGTGTGCGCGTGTGCGTGTGCGCGTGTGCGTGTGCGCGTGTGCGTGTGTGCGCGTGTGTGCGTGTGCGTGTGTGCGCGTGTGCGCGTGCGCGCGTGCGCGTGTGCGCGTGTGTGCGTGTGCGTGTGTGCGCGTGTGCGCGTGCGCGTGTGCGCGTGTGCGCGTGTGCGCGTGTGCGCGTGTGCGCGTGTGCGCGTGTGCGCGTGTGCGCGTGTGCGTGTGTGCGCGTGTGCGTGTGCGCGTGTGCGCGTGTGCGTGCGCGCGTGTGCGCGTGCGTGTGTGCGCGTGTGCGTGTGTGCGCGTGTGCGTGTGTGCGTGTGTGCGCGTGTGCGTGTGTGCGCGTGTGCGTGTGTGCGCGTGTGCGTGTGTGCGCGTGTGCGCGTGTGCGCGTGTGCGCGTGTGCGCGTGTGCGCGCGTGCGCGCGTGTGCGTGCGCGCGTGTGCGCGTGTGCGCGTGTGCGCGTGTGCGTGTGTGCGTGTGTGCGCGTGTGCGTGCGCGTGTGTGCGTGCGCGTGTGTGTGCGCGCGTGCGTGCGCGTGTGTGCGCGTGTGCGCGCGTGCGTGCGCGTGTGTGCGTGCGTGCGCGCGTGCGTGCGCGTGTGCGCGCGTGCGTGCGCGTGTGTGCGCGTGTGCGCGCGTGCGTGCGCGTGTGTGCGTGCGTGCGCGTGTGTGCGTGCGTGCGCGTGTGTGCGTGTGTGTGCGTGTGTGCGCGTGTGTGCGTGTGTGCGCGTGTGTGCGCGTGTGCGCGTGTGTGCGCGTGTGTGCGCGTGTGTGCGCGTGTGCGCGTGCGTGCGCGTGTGTGCGCGTGTGTGCGCGTGTGCGCGTGCGTGCGCGTGTGCGTGCGCGTGTGCGCGCGTGTGCGCGTGTGCGCGTGTGCGCGTGTGCGTGCGCGTGCGCGTGTGCGCGTGTGTGCGCGTGTGTGCGTGTGTGCGTGTGTGCGTGTGCGCGTGTGTGCGTGCGCGCGTGTGCGCGTGTGCGTGTGTGCGTGTGTGCGTGTGTGCGTGTGTGCGTGTGTGCGTGTGTGCGTGTGTGCGTGTGTGCGCGTGTGCGTGCGCGTGCGCGTGCGCGTGTGCGTGTGTGCGCGCGTGTGCGTGCGTGTGTGCGCGCGTGTGCGTGCGCGCGTGCGCGTGTGTGCGTGCGCGCGTGTGCGCGCGTGTGCGCGTGTGCGTGCGCGTGTGCGCGCGTGTGCGCGTGTGCGCGTGTGCGCGCGTGTGCGCGTGTGCGTGCGTGCGTGCGTGCGCGCGTGTGCGTGTGTGCGCGTGTGCGCGTGTGCGTGTGCGTGTGTGCGCGTGTGTGTGTGCGTGTGTGCGCGTGTGCGTGTGCGTGTGTGTGCGTGCGCGCGCGTGTGCGCGTGCGTATGTGCGTGCGTATGTGCGTGCGCGCGCGTGTGCGCGTGCGTATGTGCGTGCGTATGTGCGTGTGCGTGTGTGTATGTGCGTGTGCGTGTGTGTATGTGCGTGTGTGTATGTGTGTGCGTGTGCGTGTGTGTATGTGCGTGCGTGCGCGGGTGCGTGCGCGTGTGCGTGCGCGTGTGTGTATGTGCGTGCGTGCGCGCGTGTGTGCGTGCGCGCGTATGTGTGCGTATGTGTGCGTATGTGTGCGTATGTGTGCGTGTGCGCGTGCGTGCGTGTGCGCGTGCGTGCGTGTGCGCATGTGCGTGCGCGTGCGCATGTGCGTGCGCGTGCGCGTGCGTGCGCGTGCGCGTGCGTGCGCGTGCGCGTGCGTGCGTGCGTTATGACGTCTGGTTTGAGACAGCGTTCATTCAGCCCAAGGGCTCAGCAAGGAACGTACAGACCGAGACCGATTGTGCACACACCCGATGATTATTGTGGTGACCCCCAGTGAAGATGAGGACAGTGACCCAGACGGATGATGATAATTAAGATAATACATCTATAAGAAGCGCATAATGAATGCCCACACAAATTCCCCCCACATCGAAGCGGCTAACCTGGCCGTAGCAAATCAATATGGCAGAGAACTTCGCCTGAAAGGGTTCATGCGAGACACGTGCACGATCTCTGTGGAGCGGTGACGGCCGTCTGTTGAGACGACAAGTGGGACCACACGATAATTAACGGGCGAAGTCTGTTCGATAACTAACAAGTCTCTTCGAAGTCTGTTCGAAGACCTAACTAACAACAAGTAACTAACAAGTCTGTTCGAAGACCTAACAAGACTTCCAATAAGGCTCGTGGAGCACGAACCTCTTGTGGCTTTTCTGTCGTGGCAAGATCCTTCGCAGGCCCGTTCTAGTCTCGCCTTCAAGCTTGCCCGTGCTCAATCTGCTGGGGTGTTCTTGGCTGAGGATTGAGTGGTTTTAACTTTCTGTCTTAGAGTCCGATTCTATAGTTTATCTGTTTCTGAGTCTAACCATATCTCTAGTGCTCACGTCGACTACTACTCCTGGCCAGGCGCGATCTGCCTGGTCAGCGTCCCTGCCGTCTAATGAATTACCGCTAGACTCCTTTTTCCGCAGTGGTATCGACAGCATTCCCATGGCACTGGTACCTACAAATGGAGGCTTCATCAGACTTACAAACTCTCAGGCGGTTCAAAAGAAACTTAAGACAACTTCAAACCATTTCCAGACCATCACAGATGTGCACCAATTCGGGCGAGGAGGTATCGTGTGTAGGTCGCCGGATCAGACGTGCGTGCAGGATCTTCTCAAATGCACCTCCTTTGCTGCTACCCCGGTGAGTGCTTTTATTCCGCCTCACCTTGCATGTACCAAAGGCCTTGTACGGGGAGTCGACTCCAAGCTGAGTCCAGCTGAGACCCTAGACAGGCTCTCTGGAGCAGGCGTAATTTCAATTTACCGGTGTAATCACCTAGTCGACAAAGAGAGGGCACCAACCGAATTTGTCATCGCGACATTTGTGGGCACAAAATGCCCGTCGGAAATAAAATTATGGCCACTGATCTTCCGAGTAGAACCCCTCGCTTCTCGTTCGATTCGGTGCAAGAACTGCTGGAGATTCGGCCACAGTGCGAGATGATGTAAATCTAACGTTCGTTGTAGCACCTGCGGAGAGAGCCATCATTCAAGCAAGTGTACTGCAACAGCGGGAAAATGTTGTCTCTGTGGGGGCAGTCACTGCGCCTAAAAACTCTGACTGTTCCGCTCGTTCCCGGGAGGTTCAAATCCTAGAAGTTATTGACCGCCGCCGCCGTTCTCGAAGGGAAGCCATTGACATAGTTGGAGACAGGGCTTTTGGATACTCTGGTATTACAGCGCGCTGCACTTCCAGTATGGACTCAAACCTATCGCAGGCTATTGAAACTGCTGTGGAAAAGGCAGTGAGTAAGGCAATGGATAAACTCATATCTAACCTTTCCGACTGTTTGGTGCAAATTCTTTCAAGTCAGATAGGACAAACAGTACAGACTAGTACAGAACCTGCAGTATTAGATATTACCAGCGATGCCACACAGCTACGCAATGTAGTGTTGGACGAACTTTCTGCATCTGCATGCAAGGCTAAGCAGTCAGGAACACAGGTGCACTTGGACCGACATTTCTCTCAGCCGAGCACAAGTACTGCTACAGATATGGAACTCGATATACGAACTAATAAACGTACCAAGCTCAAGTCCAAATCTGAACGGAATGAATCAGCTATTTCGCGTGAAGATGCTAACAAGGGCGCGACATGCGCCTCTGCGGTGCGCTCAACACCATAGGTCAGTTGAGGGTACTACAGTGGAACTGTCGTTCTATATTCTCAGCCTCAACCGACTTACATTACTTTTGCAACAATTTTAATCTTGATATTATAATTCTCCAAGAAACTTGGCTCACACCAGATAAAAATTTCCACCTTGCAGGTTTTCGTTCTTTTCGATTACATCGCCCATCACGTGGTGGTGGTTTCATGACTCTTGTATCAAGTAAATTATGCTATAGGGCGAAAATTTCTTTCAGAATGTTGGACTTGGATTGTGAAATAATAGCATTAGACTTGTGTCTCCCCGGATACCACCCTTTTTTAATTGTAAATTGTTACTTTCCCTGCGGTGTGCAAAGCACGCGTTATCTTGACAGCGTTTTGGTAGCATGTAGAAAGGAAATTGTACTCACAGGAGACTTTAATTCACATCATTTGTCTTGGGGTATAAGGACAGATTCTTGTGGTAGGTGACTGTGGGAATGGACCATTGATCACAACCTCTCCTGTCTGAATAAAGGTCATGTAACATTTGTCCGAGGTCAAACTAGCTCAGTATTGGATTTAATGTTTTGCTCCAATGCAATCAAGGTTCTGTCATGGGCTGTTCTGGATTCAGTAACTAACAGTGACCATCTTCCTGTAGTTTTTGACATTACTTGTCCAACAATAACTTTAGATCAGCCAAAACGCACATACATCAACCATAGCAAATTTCAAGCCTGCCTCTGTTCTGCCATTTCCAAGCTTGAAAATGCCAGTACTAAGGAGATTGCTTCTACGATTGGTTCAATGCTGGAGGGATCTAGAAAAAATTCTGAATTTTCAATTCCATACAATAAACAATCCTCCTCTCATTGGTGGAACGATGAGTGTACGCGCGATTACAGAAGACGAAAAGCCGCTTGGAAAAACTTCTTAATCAGAGTCCAACAAACTGGAAGGACTATCGATTCCTTGCTGGCGTATTTAAGCGTACAGTGAACCGCGCGAAAGAAGAATACGACAGTAGACATTTTGATTATCTTTCTAAATCAAAAAATAAGCGTGCTTTGTTCACTTATCTTCGGACAAGAAAAGTACTGCCAGCACCTTTAACGTTGCAGTCATGTGTCTTGACGCCCGTAAAAATGAACACCTCTCTAGAAGACATAGCGCAAGGTTTAGAACACCACTTCACTGCTAATGTTTTGGCTATTCAGTCCGTTCTGGTAAACTTGCATTAATTTCGAGAAGTTTCTTTAGCTGAATTGAGTCAGACAGTAATATGCTTAACGAACTCAATGTTACGAACTTTATGTTGAAATGTTTACTGCAGGAATCGCCTAATCTTTTGCTAGAACTAGTGAATTATTCGTTAGGGAACGCATGTATACCTCCAGAATGGAAACTGGCCAAAATTGTATTGTTGCTAAAAAATGAAAATTATGCATACACGTTGGATAGCATAAGTCCGATCGCACTGACATCAAACTTAGTGAAATTGGTTGAAAGAATCATCAATATACGAATTAATGAACTTATTACCATGAGGTCCATTCTAAGTCCCTGTCAAATTTGGTTCAGGGCTGATTGTTCAATTTGGGATGCCCACGTTGGTTTAGAAAGTCGGCTTCAATTAGCTCGGCTACATAAAAAATATGCAGCTTTAGTTACCTCAGACATCCCTAAGCATATGATACCGTGGAGCACTGTATTTTGATAGATCGATTAGAATACCTTGATTTTCCATCATACATAGTAGCGTGGGTTCACAATTTTCTTGCAGACAGAAAATTTTATTGTTTCAAAGATGGGTTTTCATCATCTACTCATACCCAAACGAGGGGAGTACCGCAAGGCGCGGTGCTTTCCCCGGTGCTATTTAATTTACTAATGAGCACCGTCCCACGTAAACAGGATATAACAACTTATGTTTATGCAGACGAAATCTGCATTTTTTGCAATGGCAGATAACATTCCGACTTTATGTGAACGGCTGCAGACTTACCTTACTATATTGGAGAGGTGGCTCGATGGCAACAGCTTTTTACTTAATCTGAGTAAATGTGCCCTCCTTGTTTTCCCGCTGCAATACCCTATGAACATCTCTCTGTCTTACCATCATGAGGATATACCACAGGTGAAATCTGTTAAATACCTTGGAGTAATTTATCACACATCGCTTAACTGACAACCTCATGTCAAATATATCGCCGGAAAAGGTGTGCGGGCCATTGGCATATTACGTAGGCTAAGCAACTACCGCATAGGTATGAGAAGAGACACATTATTAATGATATAACACATGTAAGTTCGTTCCATTTTGTAATTTGGTTGTGTACTTTTCTCTGGAGTTCCAGCTTACAAGTTGCGGCCTCTAATTCTTCTGAAAACAGAAGCTTTGCGCTTATGCCTTGGCCTTCCCAAAACAGTTGCCAACAATGTGTTGTATCTCGAATCGATTGATTGATTGATATGTGGGGTTTAACGTCCCAAAACCACTGATGATTATGAGAGACGCCGTAGGGGAGGGCCCTAGAAATTTCGACCACCTGGGGTTCTTTAACGTGCACCCATGTATCTCGAATCGAGGGTCCCTCCGCTTTCTTGTAGAATTCGCCGTCTGACTGTTCAGACATTCTTAAGAATTTATGAATCACCATTACGACATTCAGAAACAGCCTTTATTTCCACCCCGGAATCATTTTTTGCTACTAGATGGCCGCGATTTCACACGCCACAAATTGTATTTGTGCAAAATTTACTGGAGCCTCTAAACGTACGTATATGCGACATCATGCCGAGTCGTGATAATTCAGCCCCGGTGGAAATTCAATTCGACGACAATTTTCCTAATAATGCCAAATTACTTCCCATAATCTTTTGGATGGTTTACTACAAGATCACCTGTGCCGTATTATAACGAACGTTATTATTGCTACAGACGCATCGCAATACGACGAAAAGTCAGGGGTTGGTATTTTCAGCCCGATTTTAAATTGGATTTATTCCCTTCGACTACCCGATTTCATACCCGTTTTTGTGGCTGAGTTTCTGGTAGTAGTGCTTGCCTTACGCAAGTTAGATACAGCCATTACATCACCTGTCATAATAACAGATTCCCTATCTCTCTGTGCGGCACTTTCTGTTGGTGCTGATAATCACGTAACAAAGGCGTTCCGTGCACTAGAACCTGCGCATTTGACAAAAGTACGATTAGTTTCGGTGCCTGGACATAAAGGTTTGTTTCTAAATGAAATAGCCGATTCCTTAGCTAAGTCGTCAAACAGCGAACCAATTCTACCGCTCTGTCCATCATCCGCTTATGTGACTGCTGCTTGATTCCGCAGACGTACGCTTATGCAAGTCTTTAAGGGTTCAGCGCTAACAAACTCTACAGAATATCGCCATTTATTATATCCCTGGCGAAGAGACTTTTGCCGCACTCGAAAACAAGAAGAAGGTATCACAAGGCTGCGTTGCCGGGTACCAAATCTAAATTTCTAGAAACACAGGTCTGCTCAGGCACCTTCGCCACTGTGCGCATTCTGTGATAAACTGGAAACAATAGACCATTTCTTTTTGACCTGCAGGCGGTTTAACACATTACGAAAAACCATATTAGAAATACCTTTACGTGGTATTGGTATGGACTTATCTCTGCCTGTCATTTTGTCTTTTGGAGCTTCCATTTCTGGTTTCTCTAATGCGACAGTATGGGCGGCCGTCCGGGACTATATTGATGAAACTAATAGGTTGACCTACCAGTTTACGTAGGTATTACTGATAGGTAATACCTACCAGTTTCATTATCCTAACATGTCCACAGAATTCCATACGTATAAAATCAGATTATTGCTCTATTCTAAGAGTAAATTTGTTTGTGTAAATATTTGTATGCATTACATTAAGCACCAAACTTTCCTATAGGCTATCGGTAATCTTTCTGTTATACCTCCATCATTCCAAATCTGAACAGTAAATTTTAAAACCACTCGATTCTTGGCCAATCCCCCACAGTGGGTATGCGCCACTAACAATAGGAGAACAACAGCAACAACAACAACTATGCGAGGCCCAATGAAGTGTGGCTGGAACTTGTCACACAGACCAGGTGTACGAATAGGTGTGAACAGGAGCCCCTCGTCACCAGGTCGGAAGAGTATAAGGCGATGGGATGCGTCATAAATGACTTTTCGATCTTGCTGTCGCGTTTTCATTTCATTTCATTTCATTTCATTTATTTATACTGTTAGCCCAGAAGTGGGCCGTTACAGGGTGGAAGTACAAACAATTATTTGCAAAAAAGAAGTACCGTACAGGTCTCGAGATAATTTCTCGGTATTATTGTGACCAGCAACTCGAAGTTATACATAACATACATAAATGGAACACACATGCGATGCAATACATACGCGCAGAACAGCACATGACGCATTTGAGGCGGCACTTTTGCACCGCGCTGAAGATTTGAAAGACAACTACTGCAGAATCATGCAACCAACGAAAAGTACACACACACGCCAAAAAAAAAACATATGTCACTGTTATTCGGAAAATAAACGTTTTAGATTCTGTTCAAATGATGTAAGCGAGGAACAACCAATTATAGACTCTGGCAGCATATTCCAATCTTCAATAGCACGTAGAAAGTAACTGAACTTAAAGCAATCGTTACGTGGGACTAGGGGTGGTATATACATATTATGGCGATGTCTGGAGTGTTCTTGTGTGTTGACCTGGAAGTAATCTGAATAGTTTAGTTTAAAATGATTATGAATTAACTGGAAGAGGAATTTCAGACGCTCAATCCTCGTCCTAAGTTCAGGACTATCCAGTCCAGCTTTTTTACAGAGTTCAGTAGGAGAATGATGTCGGCGATATTTATTAAAAATAAATCTCGCACCAAGTCGCTGTATTTTTGTTATTTTATTGCAGTTTGTCTTTGTGTAAGGGTCCCAGACAATTTTAGAATATTCGATAATAGATCTGACAAGAGTTTTGTAAGCAAGACACTTTATATCAGATGGGGCGGTATAAAGGTTACGTCTAAGGCTATACAATGCCTTGGTAGCCCTGGAGCATACATTATCAATATGAGTGTTCCACCGGAGGTCGGGCGTGAACCATAATCCAAGATATTTATAGTTTTGTACACGCTTGAGGAAAGCATTGCCAATCTGGTAGTTGTAATCTAGAGGTGCTTTCTTTCTAGTTATAGTCATAAAGACTGTTTTTTCTGTGTTCAAACTCATTTGCCATTCTTCGCACCAATCCTTTATTCTTTGAAGATTGTTGTTTAGATTAACTTGGTCATGTTCAGTATCGATTCTGCTATAAATAACACAGTCATCGGCAAACAACCTTATCGGGACCGTAACGCGGTTTGGTAGGTCATTTATATATAACAAAAACAAAAGGGGACCCAGCACACTCCCCTGGGGAACTCCAGAATTCACTGCAACTGCTCTAGACTGCTTATTTTTTATTTGAACAAACTGCTGACGGCAGCTGAGATAGGATGAAAACCTATCCTTCCGTGTTGATGCGAGCTCAATGGCGACACCGAGCTAGTCTTGAAAATTCCTCGCTGGAAGACGGAGACGAGTTGACGTCACTGTTGAAAAAGGAAACTTCGAGGAAGAAAGTGGGGGAACGTCCATAAACGAGGTAGAACGGCCAATAACCGGTGGTGCGCTGAACGGTCGTGTTGTAAGCAAAGGTGAGGAATGGTAGGAGAGTATCCCAGTTTTTGTGATCTGGACTGATGTAGATGAACCTCAAATGGCGTTGTGGGGCACGGAATTGGCTGTAGAGGCCCGGCCGGTGCAGTTGTCTGGATTTTACGACGCTGGCACGGGATACAGAAACCGACGTAGCGCGTGATGCTAGTAGAAATACCAGGCCAGTAAAAGCGACTTCAAATGCGATCGTGAGTTTTTTTAATACCAAGATGTCCGGCAGTCAAATCATCGTGGAAGGCTTTAAGCACGTCAAGTCGAAGAGAGTGTGGTAACACGGGGACCCAGCGTTGACCATCAGGGTGGTAGATGTGACGGTACAGGACTCCATTCTTCAGCTTAAATCGCAAGCGTTGACGACGGTGCCGCGCGTTAAGTGGATGGGAAACTCCTGAGAGCTGGTCCATAACACGCCTACAGCACGGATCAGACAACTGGCAGGAGTGAAGTGTGCGCTTGTCGTCCGATAATAGCTGGTCTATTGAGGCGAGTGCAGGCGCTACAGTAGAAGTGATGGCCGAACTTTGACCGATGCTGAGCTGGGTATTTGGTAGCGGGCAGCGCGAAAGGGCGTCGGCGTCTTGGTGTTTTCTACCTGACTTGTAACTGATATCGAAGTCATACTCTTGTAAACGTAGAATCCACCGACCCAAGCGTCCAGACAAGTTCTTCAACGTGAAAAGCCAGCATAGGGCGTGGTGATCCGTAACGATCGTTAAATGACGGCCGTGGAGATAGGGACGGAACTTTTGCACTGTCCAGACTACAGCCAAGCACTCCTGCTCAGTTATGGTATAGTTCTTCTCGGTCGCAGTAAGTACTTTACTGGCATATGCGACTACTCTCTCTTGTGAAGAGGTGTCACGTTAGAGCAGAACGGCACCTATACCACGGTCACTAGCGTCCGTATGTAGGATGGTCGGTGCGGCCTCATCATGTGGCGGAGTACAGGTTCGGACGTGAGGGCACACTTTAACAGGTCGAATGCCGTTTGACATTCTTCTGACCATAGAAAGGGCACGTCGGAAGCTAGAAGATGGTGCAGTAAAGCCGCTATTGATGCTAAGTTTCGTATGAAACGGCGTAAGTAAGAGGCGAGATCAAGAAAACTTTGCAACTGCTTCGACCTTTCGGGGCGCGGAAAGAAAAACACTGCAGCAATTTCGTCCGGATCTGGCTGAATTCCATCCTTGGTCACGACGTGGCCCAAAATCTTGATAGCTTTTGTGGCGAAACGGCAATTTTTTTGTGATGAGTTGGAGACCAGCGTCATTCAAACGTTGCATGTGCTGAGGAAACGACGAAAAAATGACGATGTCGTCCAAGTAGCAGAGACAGGCATTTGAGACCGCGTAGCATGGTATCGATCATGCGCTCAAATGTAGCGGGCGCGTTGCACAGCCCGAAAGGCATAACGTTGAATTCGTATAGACCGTCGGGGGTTGCGACTGCCGTTTTCTCTTTATCGTCTTCGAGCATAGGAATTTGCCAGTATCCGGATCGCAGGTCAAGGCTGGAATAGTATTTCGCTCCTTGTAGAGAATCAAGGGCGTCGTCAATGCGAGGCATTGGGTACAGATCCTTGCGAGTGATCTTGTTGAGCGCCCTATAACCGACGCAAAAGCGCACGGAGCCATCCTTCATGTGAACCAGAACCACCGGCGACGACCAAGGGCTAGATGAAGGGCGAATTACCTCTCGTTTGAGCATGTCAGCTACGTTTTCTTCGATGATTTTTCTCTTAGCAGGAGACACGCGGTAGGGCCGGCGGCGTACAACAGATGTTCCGATTGTGTGGATTCGATGCGTTTTAGTAGTAGCACGGCCCAACGTCGAGGAGTAAACGTCGAAAAAACTTGCGTGTTTCTTTAACAAAGCAAGTAGCTGTTGCGTCTGTGAAGGCGTCAAGTCGTCGCTAATGGCTGCAGTAAAGGCAGAAGAAGATGCAGGCTCACCCCTAGGGCTGTCGCTGGAGGAGACGGCATGAAGTGGCACGACACACGCAGGCTCGGGATCCGTCACGCATGCCACCGTGGTGTTCTGGGGAAGTAGAACTTTTTGCAGATGTCGTATTCACAGCAGTGATAAGTGCGGAACCATTGAGAAACCGGACTACACCGGAAGCGAGAATGATGCCTTTACCGACACATTTAAATGGTGGTGAGACCAAGACGTCGCCATGGTCGATGTCCTTGGAGGTAATAGTTACAATTCGCTCTTGACCTGGTGGTAATTCGGTATCTTCCGCAGCTGTCAAATGAAGTGGCCTCTGGGGGTCGTCGCTGAGCGTGCAGTCCGTGTCGGTGAGGTGGACGACGCGTTGGCCTCAGCAAATAGCTGCGGAGGCAGAAAAAAGAAAATGCCATCCTAAAATTAGTCGGCGAGAGCAGCGGGACAGGACAGCAAACTGGATATGATGGCGGATGCTGTCGATGAAAACACGCACAGTACAAAACGCGGAAGGGCGAATGACGTTCCCCTGGGCAGCGACTAACATGGGACCATCGCAAGGCGTCGTTACTTTCTTTAAATGTTCACACAAATCAGCACGTATAACAGACAATGTCGCACCTGTGTCCACCAAAGCATCGACTCGCACTCGTTCTACTTCCACAGAGACCATGTTACACGGGTCTGATGGAGCAAATTCAGTTCTAATTGCGAATGCAGTTTTTCCTCCACAAACTGCATCATTTAGTTTTCCGAATGAATATCAGAAGAGAATGAGGCGAACGAAGTGGAGAAGTGGAACGGCGAAAGGGCGAAGGCGAGCGGCGTCTCGTGTACCGGCTGTTCCAGGGTGCAGTCGATGCCGGAGGAGATGGAGACCGGTGCGGGGGAGACGAATAACGTCGACTTTGATAAGAGGCCGCACTGTAAAAATCCCGTTCACGCATGTCGTTCCGACGCTCATCTTGCTGGCGCTTTCGGCAGAAACGAGATATGTGGCCGCGATAGACACAGTAGTAGCATACAGGGCGGTACGAACGCCAGGGCGGGGAGTAGAAGGCGTTCGGGGCCCCTGGAGATAGCGCGGTCAGGTGGGCCCAAAAAGGGTCAGGGGATATCGGACGGTAGTACACTGGGGGAGCGGCAGCGACCGACGCGTACGATGCTAGCGGCAACGTCGTGTTTACCTCGCTGGGAGGCATAGCAGCGACCTGCGCGTAGGTTCGTATGGGCCGAGACGAGGGTGACTGGACGTGAGCCGGAGAGTTCAGAGATGTCAGTTCCTCCCTGATAATTTCGTGTAATGTCGCTCCCGTAGACTGTGGAGAACACGGTGGAGAAGATGGGAAACCCATGTTCTGCAACTCTTCACGTATTATGTCTCTTATGAGGTCCCGGAGAGGTCCGTTGGATTGTTTGCCTATGTCTGGTTGTAGACGAACAGAGTCCAGAGTATCGAGGCGCTGACATGTCATGACGACGTCGGCTATGGTAGCCGGGATCTGAGTAACCAGGGCATTGAAGGCCACAGGGCCTATACCCTTCCTAATGTGGCGTACTTTGTCGGACTCCGGCATAGATGAATTGGCCCGCCGGCAGAGCGCAAGAACGTCCTCGATGTACGACGTGTACGACTCACAGGAATGTTGTTGATGAGTGTTGAGGGTTCTCTTCGCGACTGCGGACCGAACCGCCGGTGTGCCAAAAACGTGACGTAGCTGCTCGAAGGTAGCCCAGTCGGGTATGTCGATTATGTGGTTAAAGTACCACATCTTCGCCCCACTGGTCAAGTAGAAAGATACGTAATGGAGCTTGGCGCTATCGTCCCAGCGATTAGCAACACTCACGCGGCTGTACTCATCGAGCCAATCTTCCACGTCTTCGCCGCGACGTCCGGCGAAGAGAGGGGGATCACGCTGGTGGCTGCGTACGTACACAGGAGGCGCGGCTGAAGACGGCGGGGGAGAGATGGCAGCAGTGATAGTAGCAGCGCCGGCAGGCTCGTTCTGTGACATGCTGCCAGACAGTGGGGGCAATCGGCGGCCTGAACGCAGCTCCAGGGAGTCGAGCGAAGTGGGAGAGGACCGAGGACCGAAAATCCACCTCCACCACGTATGACGTCTGGGTTGAGACAGCGTTTATTCAGCCTAAGGGCTCAGCAATGAATGGGCAGACCGAGACCGAACGTGCACACACCCGATGATGATTGTGGTGACCCCCAGTGAAGATGACGACAGGGACCCAGACGGATGATTATGATAATGCATATATGAGAAGCGCATAATGAATGCCCAGAATATATATATATATATATATATATATATATATATATATATATATATATATATATATATATATATATATATATATATATATATATCCATTTTGAAACAATTTAGGAGTAATATTCAGCTCTACAGAGAATTTCTTCGAACCTTTAAATAATTGCTGCAATACATCGGCAACATTCCTGTCACTGAATAACATAGAAACAAAGCCCCCCCCCCCCCCCAAGAAAGTACATTTGGAGTGTTTATAGTAGAGCGGGGTAAAATGAGGCACCGATCAAAATGCGACACCTTGATTTTGCCGGCCTCAGTAGCTGATACAAAAGTGGTTTTTCTTAGTTTCTCCTTTGCAGCGATAAGCAGTGGCCCTTGTATATCTATTGTTGTTTAAGTGTTTATGATTACTCACTGCGTATGCGTGAAAAAAATTACGCGGATGGTGTCAGTGTGTTCGCGACTCGTCAAAAAGGACGTAATTAGGCTCGGCCAAATTCAGGATCCGTGCATGAAGCTACTCCTGCGTCAGTACAACAAGTTAAATATATTGTTACTTTAGACTATACGAGCTAGATAACACCAAAAGGTTATTTCATTTGGTTCTCGGGAACAAAGCGGGAATTTTTCTGTATTCTGGCATGTGAGGGGGGAAAGAGGGCAAATTGCGACAAAAAGTCATCTAATTGCCTTGGAGAGTGTCTTAATAACTGTACCGTTGCTTACACTCAATATTTATTATTTTTCTTTGTTTGAAATGCTTCCTAAATGGAAGATAATATCACAAAGAGCTTCCCAAGAGAAAAACGACATGAAAAAGTTCTGATTATCATTAAAGGCAGGACTCCCTCCATTCTCACTGCATCGAGGTTTTTCCGTGTTTGCAAGGATGCTCTCAAGAGACGCATAAAAATGGCGGAATCTCCAAGTCATGTCATCCACGAAGACGTCTTGGTGTTGCGTTTTAGTGACCTTTTTTCATTATCCTACTAGCGTTCCACGGTGGTCGTCTGCTCGATGCGCTAATCGTGGGGACACGAACGCATGCGAAAGGCCCGCACATTAGCCCCACATATTGTTGCAATTTACAGAGAAAAAAAGAAAAAGAAAATACGTGCATATCCTCTTATTGCGTCTCATTATTTATCTCAAATTTTATTACCGTCTTCAAGCAACGAATTGCACAAACTACGCATGCATTTTATTAAATAGTTTGCGCAATGTCACGTGTCACTGTTTGCAACGTCAGAGCAGAGTCGTTTGTCTGCGTAGAGAACCAACGCCACTGCACTGCCGTGTACGTAGGGAAATTCTTACGTACACGGAATTCCCTCATTCTCTGGGCGCGCGCCTGCGAAAGGAAGAGGGAGCAGGGTTCATCTTGAAATTTGACCAATTTCTGCGGCCCGTAGCACTGCGAATTTTGGGAGACGTGATCGTGAACGCCCGATCTGCGCATTGCGCTTGTCAGCTCAAAATCGTCAAACTGTATGAGTGGTCCTTTAAGGTATGATTCTTCATCTTCGTCAGCCACAGCATAAAAACTTACACAAAATTCTTTGCAAGTGTGTAGCGGGTACCGAAGAAGAACAAATTATGGTACAGGACCCAGAGTGGATCTGAACCATACATTTAGGCCATCATCATTATCATGAATGCCTCCCTACTAAACAAAAATTATGATGATTTACATTGCAGTAGGTACACTGCTAGTGTGCTTGTGGCAGATCTAATAACCAGTTATTTTTAAAGATCTGGTTATTTCATTGAATGGAATACTTTGTCACCTGTTTTATTATTTCTATCATTGAAGTGTGGGGTTCAGCATCTTGCTAACAAAAACGCCGCTATAGTTCGTTTTCTATTAGATAGGCTGCCAATGTTAGTTTGTTTTAGACAAAACATAGTACACCACTGTTTTCGCATTGCGAGCCCTAGAGTGTCATATTGTAAAAGAGCTATAGCGATATATCCTACTCGCAATCCGCTAAGCAAGCCTTGAGACGCATGTACTCGACCCAATTAGAATTTCATATCACCCAGTAACGGAATTTTTTTAATGGCTGCTGCACCTTCTCGTTCGCCAATTTCGAGCAGCACTGCCCGTGAAGCTGAAAGTACTTACCATTTCGCAGTCGATTGCATAAACCCCAGGGCAGCCGCCGTCGGGTTGTGGACCCTTGGCAACTGTCGACACAAAGCCCGTCAAAAAACTTGGGTCAGGCCCATCGTACACGTGACCCTGTGAAAAGTAACAGTAGGTGCAGATGAGTCAGTGGGGTACACCAGATGGCAAAAAAGTAAACGTGTCTCATAAATTTTCTAGCACACATTGAGGTCATATACTACGAGCTTCCTTGTGTAAATCTAATGGACAAGTAATAATCTAGATAGAAATCAGAATGGAGGTTGGTTGACAGAAACTTAGCATCTATTTTGATAAGGTACCTTATAGGAAAGTATCGTTAGCGCAGAATTCATTGAGTTCATAGGCCTACAAGGTATTAAACAGCAATCGACGCATGACCAGAACATTTTTGGGGGCTGAAATACTAACCGTAACTATATTCATGCTTCACTAAGCCGGTTCGAACAGAGAGGTACTACGCTTTACCAACAACTTTGGCAGGACTATATAAAACTGGTGGTCACCTAATTCTTTACGGAAATTGTAAAACACACTCTTGCAGCCAACAGGCTGCAAGCACAGAAAATATTGCGCTAAGTACGACCAAGCAGTAAGGTGCGCATTTGGGGTGGTTGGTTCATAAAACGGCGCTAAAGGAGACTGGACAAGACAGGATGCGAGACAACGGCACTGACTAAAGATCAAATGTGTTCATTTTTTTTTTCGGACCGCATATGGGCCTACACACTTTACTGTTATCGCAATGAAACAACAGAATATTTAAAACTGAGCCTGTGCAGAGGCCATGCAGTGATCATTAGGCCAGCCATTCGATCTCGTTCGAAAGGCTTACAGGTGCTTCGCCGCTATTGTCTATACGATAAGCATCTGAAATGTATTATCTTTAAAAAATGGCTTATGTTGTATCTTTAAAAGATGGCTGGCAACCACAATCGTTACAGAGGAGTGATAATTTACTGTCTGTAGATTCTTTTTGAACCTTATTTGAACGCTTACGCATCCGGTCATTAGCACTTCATCCCGTTTCACTGACATAATAATTCCCGCAAAAATAGAAATCTTTATCGATGTACTATCGATGTATACTGGGTGCTAGAGAACACGCACGAGAATCAGACGGGGACAAGCGCAGCATACCACGCTGTATACATCGATGATTAATCACCGACTGGCCCAATCATCCACCTCGATTGACCTCTATATTGACATGCTACCAAGTATATAAAATTTGACCAGAAAACGAAAGTCTAATGGTTTCCCTGCCGACAACGTTCTTGAGATTCTGCAGTATACCTTGCGCTGAAAAGGGTATACTCACTCAAGTTTGCTGCGAGTACGTCCCGTGTGGAACAGAAGCTGAACGCTTGTTTCTAAAACCTGCCACACGGCCTTCGACAATGTTAGTCGAAAACGTTGCTGAGAACCCTGCAAGCTTCAGAATGCCACTCGCGAAAGAAAACTTACTTCTCATTGGTGGTGACAAGACTTGTCAAGTGCTATCTTCTTGCAAGCTCTTGCAAGCTCTTGCAATGCCCTATGTAACGATCTTCGAGTGCGCAGAGGTAAAAGGGAGAAGGCTCTTTTGAGACCTTCGCGCGTAGCCCCAACAAACATAGCGCTTTGAGAACAAAATATTCAAGTCTGAGTGACGTCTAATGATGCTCAGTGGTCAGTTTAACAGTTCTTATTTCTTTGAGAAACACGTCTTAAATTTTCATTCCAGCTGCCAGGATTTTGAGTGCTGTAAAAGGCTCAAACGTCATGCACGCATCGGATGACACATACCGTGCTCGTCTGACTTGGCTTGATCTCAAAAATACTGCCATAGCCGGTTAACAGAATGTGACTGACGATGGGGGTGATGCGTGAACCTGTGGGCCCACCTGTTTCGAGCCTATGCTCGCTATGTTTTCTCAATGTGCACACTATCCCACCTAGTAAAATCCTTGTGTTAAGCATACTGAGAAGTAAACCGTTGCGCGAAGAAAGAAAGACGTTTTCTAGAGCCGTACCCTTTCTTCTGCTGGAGATACGTACCTTTTTTTCACGCAGCTGTTTACTTCGAATACATTTTCAATGTCCATCTCCATCGCTGCTTATCGGTCGGGCAACATTGCGATCATGTTGCGAAACTTCGAAAAGGCGGACAAATTTACATCTGTCGCATTTCAACGAACCAAGTCCGAATACGCAACAGATTATAACGGCAGAAAATTCCGACGTCTACAATTTTTGGACAGGTCACATTGCTTCTACCCTGGCATCTATCGCGACGAACTCTAACAGGTCTGTTGTGTCAAGAGGTTTCTGAAGTGCCGCAACAAGTTTTTCGCGTCATTTTATGGGCATTTGTGTTGCAACCATTTGATGTCTGTTCCCGGCTGAACTATAAACCATTACAGAAGTCTTCCATCTTTCTGTTTTAACTAAACACAAATGTTTCTTCGTGCACACTTGCATTATATTTACTTCTAAAATCCCCTACACTTTCCTTGGTATCATTGTCTGCTAGTTCTCACTGATGCCTTCAGCTAGAGAGGCGTAGCATTCGAGAGATTAGTGCTCAGCTTCGAGCTCGTCTTAAGATAACGGGCTGCATGGCGCCAACAGAAAAAAAAGTGTCCCACACTCGCCGTACTGGCTACTGGCGATGCTGACTTGCGCCCTCGCGTTTAGGTGCACATATATGCCCTATAAAGTTCACGGATGAAGACCACCACCATAGCTAAATTGGTAAAGCATCAGACGCATTATTAGAAGGACGCAGGTTTGGTCCCAAACCGCGGCCACTTATCTTTTCGTCCACTTTTCTTCACATCCTCAATACAGTGACTGCTTATAGCGTCTTCGATACTTTTCTTCGCATCATTGTCTATCAGTTCTCGTTAACAAGCGCCCAAATTCACATCCGTTGCAACGACAAAAAAATGTTTGTAACGCAAGAAAAAAATGTCTGTCGCTGCATATGGAATCTTGTAGCAACAGCGCTTTCTGTTGCCCTTACGGTAATTTTGCCACTGTCATTGCAACATGTCGGTCACTCTGGCTCTGCGACTTTACTTTATTGTCTGCAGGAATAGCGCAAAGTTCTGCAACCGGTACACCAACAGATGACACGGCCAACAACGTATCCTTGCGCACGCATTGCATTCTATAGGCAGCGCACAATCTTCACACAGGCGAATCCGGGAAAAAAAGAGAGGCAGCATTCCCTGCATCTTACCTGGGACACGCAGCATCCTGTCATTGTTTCGATGCCTGAGCAGCAGGTGTAGTAATACATAGGTTGACCCGAGAGTACATCTGAAAGTGAATTGAAATATCAAATTGTATCGTCCGTGCAGTATAAAGTCGTTTTCTCTTTGTATGCGAAAACATTAACATATGAAGACAAACATTTCATTTTTATATGCTAGCGAAATTATCGTTCATAACGTGTTTTTTTTTATTCATTCTGTGGCTGAAGGTTGATTAACATTGTAGACTCAAGTATTCTGCCCTCGGTCCTCGTCTGCTGGCACTGTGTACAAACTATAACATCATTTATTCGCTTTCGAAGAAAACCATACCATCTAAAGAAACTATCGTCTGTAGATACAGCGTAACCCGCGTACATCGTACTCACGAAATAATAATAATACTAATGAACGTGAATTCAATATATGGCATCCTACGATTAAAAGCTTTCAATGAGTTTGCCGTATGTTTGGTACGTATACCCGTGAGCAAGTTGGATTCAAAGCAACGCTTGACGATAATCCAGAAGAGCTGGATTCGCAGCAATGCACGTTTTAGGGGCAAAGCAGATTAGCGTCGAGGCCCCTCCGTTGCTGGGCTTTGTTTGTGCTCATGGTGACGATGACATTGATGACGATGCCAGGTACTCTCTATACGCCATGATGATGACGATGACGACTGAAGATTAGGCGCGTTCCAGTCAACACATTTTCTTTCTGCTGCGAATGAGAACAATCGTTAACGCGCTTTTGCCCGGGAAAGGCATTTGGATTGGATAAACTTTATTTGTGCCTGCAATTAGGCACTCACTCGCCCCAACGGGGGCCTACGTCGTCTTCGGTGTTACCGTTACTCGGTGCGGGTCTCCCTTTGCCATCGCTGGCTCATTGGGTTCCTGCCTTTCGAGCACGCCACGAGGGCTTGCTGGATGGTCCAGAGCTGTTCTTCCTGGTTGTAGCTCTTTGCGGCCGCCATGAGCCGCAACGGGATTGTTCTTGATCTTGCTTCATCTGGGTGTTTGGTGCAGTCCTACAAGATGTGCGTGTGATCAGCCGTCTCTCTGCGGCAGAACTTGCGCTTGTCGGTCGGGTAAATCTCGGAGTACATGCGATGCATCAGTGCCGGGCTCGGTAGGGTCTGGAACTGTCTCAGTAGTACTGCCTCCGCTCGAGCCAGCCGTGGGTGCGGGAATGGGGAATTCCTGCGAGCCAGGCGGTAGGCATTCGTGAAATCGTTGTAGTCCGTCATGCGGTCATTGGCTTCGAACCACGTTGGATGGTCTGTCGCCGGGGCGTGGTTGGTTAGCGCTCGCGCCGCTGCGTGTGCCGTCTCGTTGTGGTTGTCATTGCTTTCCGACGCGTCGCCCGCGTGCGCCAGGATCCACTTAATTCTTATTTTTCTGTCTTGAAATTTGACCGCACGCGATATACGCTCGGTCTCTTTACAGATTTGGCCTTTGGCGAAGTTTCACACCACCTATATATAGGGTCACTCAACGCCGTGTGGCAGGCTGTGTCGGCGATGCACCAGGGAGATGGCCACCTCCTCTGCCTGCTACGCTCTGGAATTTTTCCCGCTAGCTGCCGTCCTTGTAGCACTGGTCGACGCCTCGATGACGACCGCTGCGAATGCGTTTTGTTGGTATTCAGCCACGTCCATGTACCTCACGTACGCGTCGTTGGCGTGCAGGTCGATGATAGCTCTGACACTCGCCGCCCTTCTTCCCTTGTACTCGGGATTCATGTTTGCAGCGAGCGAGAATAGAGACGTGAGAAGACGTCAAAGGCGGCCGATGTGGCCACGCCAATCTTGCTACTTTGTTTCAGGCCTCAAGAGGAGCCGTGGCGGCTGCCAGTGTCCGACACGCCAGGCACGTGTGTTCGTTCTGTTCTCGCTGTTGACGAAAGCTGCCACGTAGTCTTCAGTCATTGTAGCAGCTTCCCGGAAGTTCAGCCGTAGCATGTCGCGGGCCGGAACTTCAGCTGCGGGAGACGTTGAGGTAGATGGTGGTGACTGCTTGCAAAACGTACAACGCGTTCAGTTCGGTGGAGTCACCTTCGGACATTGTCGACGGCGATGCCTCAGCGATCGGAGGGGGGGGGGGTGCAATAGCGGGCATGAGTATGGCCGTAGTCGTGGCAGACTCTAAGGCGTGCGGCGAGCTTGCCATCGTGGAGCCTGACCTGCCTGAGTTGTCTCGGGCGGTGCAGGTCGAGGAAGACGTGCAGGTGGCAGGCACGTGCGACGGACCTGCGTTCGTGGGCTCCAAATGGACGCACCTCTCGGTGCTGAGATCAGTCGAAGTGGGAGCGTCGTCTATTTTGTCGTCGTAGTCAGGTGCAGGATTGGATGTCCCTGCGACCGGATCTGAGGTAGGGGGAGTCGTAGCAGGGATAGCAAGGTCGCGGTCAATGGATGGTTGCAAACCGGTGGATAGCGCACGCTGTGACGCAGCGGCAACCCCGAAGTCACAGGACTCCGGAAGAGGGCGATACGTGAGGTCGTAGCAGGTGAGCAGCACAGTACAGAAGGCGTCATATGTCTGCGAGCTTGTGTATAGATTTCTCAGCAAGATGGCTTGCATAAGCGGCTGGTCCGCGACGCCATCCACAGTGAGAACGGCGTCGAGCCGCATGAGCCATGCCTGGGGTAAGGTCGGGTGGAACGGCGGCACTGCCAGGAAGAGTGGTGGAAGCATGGTAGCCGGTAGCTCGTCGAAGGGCATTTCCTTCGGGCCACCACTGTAGCGCCGAGAGAAGAGAACGAGCTCCCGCGCCTGCGTGTCGGATGCTGGCAGCCGCCATGGCTCCGCTTCAGGTCTCAAATAAAGTGGCGAGAGCATCACGGACCCGTCGGCCGCCTTCGACGTCATCTCACGTCTCTCTACTGTCACCGCGACAATGTTCTTCGGAATGGGGTAGCTTCTAATCTGGCGTCGGACCTTTTCGGGAAAGGGGAGCTTCATGTCTGCTTCTCTCTAGCATCTTATTCCCAGATTTTCCAGTATCTTCCTCCCGGCTTTGGTTGTGGACAGCCGCTCCAGTTGAGCGGTTCATGGCGCTTAGACTATTTCTTCGAGCATGTGGTGTATCCCGAGTTGTCAGATGCGGGTCGTGCTCGTGGACACGAACAGGCCCAGCGCCGTCTTATACGCTTTTCTCCTGATAGCGTTGAATTGTTGCGTTCGTATTGCAGCCAATCTGTGGTATGCTGCAACACACGCGGGGTGGCTGATGGTTAACATTTGCATGATCAACACGCACCGTACGGCGGCCTACCCAACGCGAGGCTCGATTGTGCTATCGACGTCTAGAATGTACGCGAGGCCCTGCGTGACCTCAACAGCCGGTCGGTGGTTGGCCCAGACCTCGTCACGAACAAGGCTCTCAAGCACCTCGACGAAGGCTTGATTGAGAACCCACCAAAATACTTCAACAAATGCTGACGAACCAGTGGAAGACAGCCAAGACCATTCTGAATCCCAAGCCGGGGAAGCCACTGGATACGGACAACCTCCGGCCCATTTCGCTCACATCCTGTGTGGGCAAGGTGGTGGAGCACGTCCTGGAGCACAGAGATGTGCCCGTCAATGGTAATCGGCTACAGACAGCACCTGATCGTGCAGCTAGGACGCGATGGTGCAGCTCAAATGCCAAATCATCAACCGGGCCGGCTGCTCCCGCGATAACAAGGCAATCCTGGGGCTCAACCTGCAGAGCACCTACGACAAGGTGAAACACTCGGCGATCCTGTCCTAAGTCTTCAAACTCAACATGGGGGAAAGATCTTACAACTATATTAAGAATAGCTGGGAAAGGCAACATTTACGCAGGCAGCAAGCTACTCCGGAGCACCGGAGGCAAGAGCTCGGAAAACAGCGGTAAAACGGCAACGCCGACAACAGCTGCTACCCCGAAGTTGAGGGCGCGGGAAGCGGTGGCTTAACGACAAGAAAAAAAATCGCAGCATATCCACGGACTGAATCACGATGAGCGGAGCGAAGCGCCTGATTGTCTGCCCATCCGTCCGTCCGTCCGAGTCCGTTCGTCCGTGTCTGCCCGTCCGTCCGTGTCCGTTCGTCCGTCCGTCCGTCCGTCCGTCTGTGTCTGTCTGTCTGTCTGTGGATATGCTGTGCTGGATACGCCACCGGAAGGACGCGGGATTGCCGCAGACCATAAGGAGCTTCGTCCCTAAAACATTGCACGCATGTATGGTCACTCATTTACATGCGCGAGTGGGCAATGTCATGGGTGATTTACGGTAAGAACGATTCTATGTGCTTCACCTACTAGTCATCATTCACTTCGTGATGATGCCTAGATATCTGTTTCTTTTTTCATTTCCTTGCTTTAGTTGGAGGCAACGTTTCCAGATAGCTAAAAGCAATCTAACAGCGTTTTATATTGCTAAAAAATCTTTTGAAAAGCGAGATAAATTTACACTAGCTATGTGAAGCTTAAACATGGCGTAGCTAGGTGACCACAAGGTCTTAACGTGGCCTTCTTGACTGACTCTAGGTCTTTCCTCGGCGTAGACAAAGCAGAGTCGAACTGTATACAGACTAGCATAGATCATTCAAAAATGTCTAAACTCCAGCACCAGAACTAACTTCCATAGCTGGCTGAGGTACACCCGGTAGAAGCGCGGGATTTTCGGAACCCGTACTCGGCTCGCACGGTGAGCAAACTCGGTGCGGCGGATGTACGGAATTTCTCCGTCGATGTGCGCGGCTGATAAGCAATTGTTGCGAAGGGTTTTTTGTGGAAAAACTGCGTTTTACTTCGAGATTTAAAGAGGCACTGACCTTCAATTTCAATATCATAGTGTGCCGTTCATTCGATTGCTCGGTGTGCACGGGTCTTCTTGACCAGCCACTTTTTAAGTGCGTCCATCGCGTGGACGTTTTGTCTCAACTGGTGTGCACTGTGATTTTCCATATAGATCCCACTGCTTGTACCGGAATACTGTGTACGTCATAACTCTCATATTACACCCGGGCGAGCATGGCCGAAACATGCGTCTGAGGGCACCCCTTCATTGCTGCTTGGAAGGGCGACCGTTTTGGAACCGCTGTTATGCAAAGGGTCGATAGAAGCAAAAATGATTCACGACGTCACGAAATGCTGCAGTTTCAAGCTCCAGACTATCGTATTCAACCCTAGTCGACACTTTTTACAGCAACGACGGCAATGCTGGTGACAAAACATGAATGAACGGGTGTGCCTAGTAGAAGAAATGTTAGCCGATCAGCTGAACAATGCGTCACTCCTTTCTGTGCAGAAGTGGTCAGCTGTGGCACAATCTTGAGGTGATCACGAGCCCACCATTTTAGCCAGCGCTAAAATGGTGGGCTTGCCAGCCGTTTTGAACTGTTCAAGATACCTAGGATGTAAATCATTAAACTAGATAGCTGTTTGTCCCTCAGTTGCGTTTTGGGTCGCGAATCGCTACTCGGAGGTCAATAACTAGATGTGTGTGCGAAAATTTGGCCATGATCAAATGTGATGTCAGTCCTTCTTTACGAGCTTCACTCTTACAAACGTTGGCTGCGAGTTGCTTATACGCGAGAAAGTACGGTATCGCTTTAAACAGCATCTCAGAAGTTTGATACGTCACTTTGCGTACTCTTTGTGAACCCGATGTCCATATTTCACCTTGGCTCTGATGTCGGCCTTCTTCAACACCGCATTCACTGTGCTTCTAGAATGCTGTACGCAGTGGCAACGCAAGACTTTTCTACATTTGAATCGGGTAATTATCGCCCGCTTTGTGAAAAAATCAGATTTCATGACCTAAGCATCTTATGCTCACACTATGTCTGTTGTCGCCGTCGTCGTTGTAGGTCTCCGTCGGCCGTCGGAACAGCTGCAGTAGCTGCGGCGCCACTCCGAAACCCTCCCTCCGTTATAGAGTTTCCTATAAGTATGCACTAGATGGAACTCTGGCGCAAGTTCCTATAGGAGCTTCAATACACGGCGCTTGAGCGACCATGGGAATAATGGGTAGCAGATTAATTTACTTCCTATCTTCCCTTCCTCCGTTTCTTTCCTCCTGCCGAAAGAGTGAACAGGCATTGCGCCCCTCTAGGTGGCAGTTGCCCGCTTGCTCCCTCCTTCTTTCCTCTGTGTCCTTGTGTATCGGTGTATAGAAATCAAATAAATAAATATACATAAATTTGCCTAATTTTCGTACATTCGGCTCCATTTAGCATCGCGTGTCTTGAAGCGGCTTTGTCACGAAACCACAAAAAGCAAATGCCAAGCAGTTGCACTTCACCCTATAAGCTCTCCCATTCAAATCGAGTAGCGGAGTTCAAAACGCTTTATTTTTTTATTCTAAACAAAACCGCAACACCGCATAATAAACGAAGCCACAAACGCGTTCGAAGATAGCAACCACAAAGACTAGGCAGATCCATGTATTACCCATCGTTGCCGTGGTCGCTGAACAATCCCGGTGCCAGAGTCTCGTCTAGTTAATTTTAGAAAACTATGCTCGCAGGAAGCGTATCAATCAAGGTCATGACGTCGTGCGCAGAACAATACGCAGAGCGTACGCAGCGTGCAAACCGACCACGCACAGGTGTTGCGCCGACGCCGCACCGCTCAGCGCGCATACAAGCCGTATACAGCGCGCTGCATTACTTGCAAGCCACTCGTATACGTACACCTCGCAGCGCTAGCGCATCGATCAACTGCGCTAAGCTTTGTAAAACACGATGACGCAGACTGGCTTCAAAACAGTCTCGCTCAATCATCAGCCTTCACTTCGTAGATCTACAGTAATTTTATTTTACAGCGAAAGCTTTTATGGGATCAGAACACGGGTCACACGCGGCGCCGTAGTTGTCCACCGCCGTCGGCGTCCGTAACCAGTATCGCATTGATTGATTGATTGATTGATTGATTGATTGATTGATTTGTCGGGTTTAACGTCCCAAAACCACCATATGATTATGAGAGACGCCGTAGGGGAGGGCTCCGGGAATTTTGACCACCTGAGGTTCTTTAACGTGCACACAAATCTGAGCACACTGGCCTACAACATTTCCGCCTCCATCGGAAATGCAGCCGCCGCAACCGGGATTCGAACCCGCGACCTGCGGGTCAGCAGCCAAGTACCTTAGCCACTAGACCACCACGGCAGGGCAACCAGTATCGCAAGAAGTGAGAAAAAAACTCTGTAAATAAAAAACACCAAGAACACAATGGTATTCAAACCCAGGTCCGCTGCGTGCCCAGCCCATTATTCTACCACTGAGCCACGCCGGCGCTTGCAACTCGTTTCTAAACTGGCCTTGGGAAGCATTAATGTCGGGAAAGGAATCACGTTAATATGACTAATAAAGCGATTTGGAACATCAAAGGAACAAGCAGGCGCCACACGATGCGGATTGCCTAACAGGTGGGTCGTGCAATGCTCCAAACCACTAGAAAACTTGTTCTTGGTCACCTAATACCTGTGGCACAAACCCACTTCAATCATAATTCTTCACCGTCGAACACGCGTTTCTTTCAAAAATCTTCCCAGTAAGTACCTAAATGCCCTTTTGAAAGACCACCTGGCAAAATTAGAAATAAAGATTGTAATAGCAACCGATGCTTTAGTTTGCGAAGAGAAGGCAGGAGTCTCAATTGCATCTTCGGTGTTGGTTTCGTCTTTTTCAATTCGTTTATCTGGTTTCGCACCTATTTATCAAGCGGAATTACTTGCAATTCTTTTAGCATTACGGAAATTGCCTCAATCCATAGCAGGTGTTATCATTCTTACAGACTGCCTGTCTGTCTTCGTTAACTGCGCCTAATTATGTCCAATGCTTTAAAAGTGTTTTACGCCCTTGCACCAAGACATTTACGAGTCATTCGTTTGATGTGGATACCAGGGCATAAAGGTTTAATCCTCAATGAATAGGGAGATTCACTTACAGTGGCCTCACATAATTGTCCCATAATTTCTATATTGCCGACGCTGCATTTATTGCCGTGGAACGCTTTGAAAAACTTATCGTATCAGAAAATTTTGAAATATCTCACTTGACAACATCTGATTTTTCTTTAAAAAATCGGCAGTGCCCCTCTAAAATGGCGGAGATATCAATTACGAGACTACTACGCCAAGCCCCCCCCCCCCTTTCTTTTTAGGGGCGAAGCTCCTTAAAGCAGCACCCGTTCGTCCCTCGTAGTAGTGTGTGACATGTCTTACGCTTTGACCATTTTGACCTGTTTTGACCTGCACAAGAGATTTCTCCTGTTCATTGATGAACAATAAAAAAATTCGCAGACTGCGCGTTAACTGAAAGCCGAATCCTCCTGTCTCTCATTCCCCATTAGCAGCCATTGCCATGTACATTGAGCACTATCTTATAAGAAAGGGTTGCTACGTTTTACTCGCTGGGCGTGACCCCCTTGGTTTTAGAAAGGTTTAGCGAGCGTTGGGTCGCAGTGCCATTATTACAGTGAACTAGTATATACCATGAACTCGGGGTGGTTAAAGGTGGGAAGTAGACACGAAGCGCAAGCCGTAAGAAAGTGTGCCACCTCTCGTTTACTCCTTCGAATGTACGCTAGATGGCGGTGCTTCTATATGCGGAATATATGATGAAGAGATGCGAGATGGTGGTACTTGGAGTGCTGACTAGATGGACGAACGGACACACAGACAGATGCATGCACGGACGCATGGATGTCTGCACGGACGGATGGACGCATGGACGGACGCAGGGGCGGATGCATGGACGAACGCAGGTGCGGACGCACGGGTGGACGAGCAGACGCACGAACAGGCGCACGCGCGGATGGGAGGTTGGGCGGATGGACGGTCACACAGACGGACGCATGGACGGATGGAAGTAAGAACGAATGGACGGACGAATGCTTCGCCCCACTCTCCATCATTCAGCCCATGGATATGCTGCCATTTTTATGTACACAGGTCCGGTCTGGCACAGTCTACTCAATGCCTCCACTGCAACGAGAGTGAATTTCTGCATCATACCCTCTTAAAATGCAGGTCATTTACAAAACAAAGAAAACATCTGTTGGAAGAACCTATCCGTAGGTTTGGAGCAACTGAAAAGGGATTAAGCCACAGGAACGTTTGCGGGGCCATGTTCGATTTTCTAAAGAAATCAAAACGATATAATGTTAAGTTCGAATATTATGTTAATATAATGATCGGGAACCTTCCTCGTTCTTGGACACTATCCTTACCACCCAGACCTTTCAGAATTGATAACTTTTGCCGAAGCCGCCACTTATGCCGAAGAATGTCGGCAGCTCGTACGTTCGCCTACCACGCGCGATCAGATTCGCGAGAAGCACTCCCATGACTGACGCTCATCCCCTTCGTCATGCACGCCTGGAACAATCGTGTGGCTCCGCGTGCCATCGTCTGCCCCCGTCCTTTCCTCAATATTCATAACCAACAATGACGGTCAATACTTGGTCCTGCACTAGACATCACCAGTAAACCCCATTGTTGAGCTTATTGAGCCATCTGCAGATCAATGGGGCCATGTGCGCAAAACTGTGCAAGTCGACCGTTTGAAACTTCACTACGACCCGCCAGTTCTGCCTGTGCCATAGGTTGCCAGGATGGCTCCTTTTTCAGCAGGGAATCATTGTAGGGACAAATACGGGCACTGCTATAGGAATGACCAAGAAGACATTTGGTGTGGGGGAGGCTCGTGCTGCTTGTGCTAAAACCGCTAGCTGTTGTCTGGTTGCCGTCCGGCACACTAAACGGTTGCCTCACCTAGGCGTCTAAAAGTATTCGTACAGGGCAAAATTTACTGGGGCCTCTCAACGTGGCTAAACACTACCAGTTGAGTAGGCGGTCATTTGCTCCTTCACTCAGCAAGTTGTTTAGACCACAAGCAATCACATTTGAAATGCTCCAGACCAGGTCCTATCCAAGGGATCTTTCCTCAGCATTGTCTTCTCAGAGGCTTTTGCCTCTACTTGTCCTGATTGTGGCGAGGTCAGTGACTTCGAACGTATGCTCTGGCAGTGCCCCTCGTTACGGGGCCCAAGTCAACTCACAGAAGAGGATTGGGACTCTGCCTTACGAAGTTCAGAGTTACTACCACAACTTCGGGCTGTCCAGTGAGCCTACAATGCGGCGGTAAGGCTAGGCCTCTTCATTCCTACGTGGGAGTGGCTCCCGACGTTGCTCTGAAAGAGTAGAGTTTCTCAGGACCCAATAAAGTTCTGTGTCTGCCTGTCTGTCTCAACGTACGTAAATGCAATATAATCTCGACTCGTGATGATATATATCTTATGGAAATTCCATTTGACAGCATTTTTCCTAATAACGCCAAATTACTTCTCTAGAATATTTTAGATAGTTTACTACAAGATCATATGCACCGTATTACAACAAATGTTGTTATTGCTACAGACGCATCACAATGTTACGAAAAGTGAGAAGTTGGTATATTTAGCCCAAATTTAGATTGGCCTTATACCCTTCGACTAGCCGATTTCATATCTGTTTTTGTGGCTGACTTTTTGGTAGTAGTTCTCGCCGTATACATATGCAAGTTAGACGTGGCAATTACATGAGCTGATCTAATAACATATTCTCTCTTTGTTCAGCACTTTCTGTTGGTGCTAAATCTCACGTGATGAAGGCGCTCCGTGCACTATAGTAGCTGCGCATTTGAGAAAAATTCGATTAGTTTGGGTGCCTGGACATGAAGGTTGTTTCTAAATGAAATGACAGGTTCTTTAGCCAAATGGTCAATTAGTAGAGCAATTTTACCATTGTTTCTATCATCATCTCATGTGACTACTGCTCAAATTTGCGGCGTATGATTATCGAAGTCTTTGGAGACGCAGCACTGACAAACTCCACCGAATATCGGTATTTATTGTATTCCTGGCGGAGGTCCTTCTGTCAAACTCGTAAACTACAAGTAGCTATCACTAGGCTGTGCTAGTGGGTACTAAGCTTAAATTTCTACAAACACAGGTGTGCTCGGGCACCTGAATTCACCACTGTGCGCGTTGTGTGGTGAGCTGGAAACAATGGGTTTTTTTTTATTGCGATACGAATTATATGAATACGTTTGGCTAGATTTTGCCGCCAGCTTCAGCGTCAACATCAACGTCGCCGTCATTCACCGTATATGTATACGTACCTATATATATGAAAACGCAAGAAAGAAAAATGATCCAGAAAAAGACTCCGGCGCGCGGAAACGAACGTCCCACATCTGAATTGTGAGTGCAAGCGTTAGCCACTGTGCCACGAAAGAGCACCGTCTTCAGCGTTGAAATGGCGAGCTATATATATCTACCACTTACCGCTGGCGAGGGGCATCTTGTGAGAACTATCGTGTTTATAGCATTACCAGCCAGATAGTGCAATGAGCAAGCATCGCCAGATCGTCACGGCGTAGCGGAGCGCACTCTCATCTCTCACGCGTACTTTGTCCCGTAGAGAGGGGATGCTGACGTGAGCACTCGCTTATCACGCGGTGAGGATAATCATAGTATATTACTTCTAAGGAAGATATCGTACACATTGGGCTTTCACTGGAACGATTTTGTTGTAGTTACCGGGCGCACAAAGATCCCTGAAATTGTTGCACAGCCTCCGTTGGCGAAAAGGGCGCGCTCTTCAGACACAGCGAAGTAACTGAGACGCTTATTCGCGTTCATCTGTATACCTGTGAGTAACTTTCGTGCATTTGTGCGTGAGAAACGTGGGGCACGTTTCGATCTCCTTGCCATTCTTCGCGTGACCTTCAAATTTGCTGCTATCGCGTTCATTGCTGCACCTTTGCGGCAAAGATGTGACTTTTTTTTACGTTCAGGTGGTTTACTGCAGTATGAAAACTATTTTAGAAATACCGTTACAAGGTAATACAGCGAAATCATCTGTTCCTTTAATTTTGTCTTTTGGAACCTCTGTCCAGAACGAACATCTTCGTGGCTGTCAGGAATTACATTAATGAAACTATTCGGTTGACTAATTTGCATTACTGTCCTTACGCATGCACACCATTATATGTGTATGAAAAATAAGTATATAGCTTCATTTTATTAGCTTTTATTTAGGACAAAATGTTTTAATACGCGTATACAATGCATCCAGCACCATAATTTTGTCTGTATTCTACAATCTTTCTGTTATATAACCTCCATTATTCTAAACATCACACTTCAAAAAAGCGCTTAATTATAAGCCAACACTCTAAAAAAAAAAGAGCGAGTAAAAAGGGTGTCTTTTTGTCCCACAACAATAATCGTCATCTATATTGCGCTCCATCCTTCCGCTATGGCCCCACGCCCAGTACATTCCGGTCACGATCGAGATGCCCATTATCAGGGTTACATTGCATTCTCGATAGGAAAGTGGCCAGCGCCGAGTTTTCAAGAAAGGAAGCGCACGCAAGCCTGATGGTTATTGTTGTGGGTCAAAAAGACACCCTTTTTACTCTATATTTTTTAGAGTGAACCCTCTAAAGTGGGTATACGCAACAGTTAGTAGGTGAACAGGAACAAAGACCGAAAGTTCAGCCAGTCCTCGAAACAATTACTTACTCCATGTTAGGAAAGTGGCTAAGGGGAATAAAAAATTATAGAAAAAAGGATCTTACAAAAAGAATAAGATACAAAATGAGAACACGCTAAAAGTCGCTACTTCAAATGTGTCTCCAAGGCCAGTTGCCCTAAAAAAGCGCAACAAGGCCTTGCGCCTAAAACGGTCCTGACCAGCGCACATGTCTTAAAAACATTTTCCTACAATAACGGACAATTGTCAAGTCTATGTAACACTTCGGAAAGTAATTTTTTGGCGCAATGGAGCACGTACACTAACAAATAAAATAGGCGATTGTCCCCATGTATATATACAGTAATCACATGTCGGGTTGCTGGCCATTCCGATCCAACAAGAGCGAGCACTCGTGACCACACGAGCGTCCTTTCAGCTCGATTCCCGACTGAGACGGAGATTCAGATTCGGGTTCAAGTTGTGAACACGAGCGTTGGCAAATTCCGCCGAGTTCCACTGTGCCAGTGTATGTGCTCGTGTGAGCGAACGCACGCGTCACTTCTTTAGAGGTCGTATATGCTGAGGCATAACCGTTAACGGTCGCTTGAGTTGTGCAAAGTACGGATGATTCTTGACATGTAAACATTATAGTTGGGATGGCGATAACACGGGAAATCATTCCAAAGCAGCCACAGGGCTGCTTTAAGCGGTGAAAAATGAACACCGAAAAAGAAAAGTGCTCGTGCGACCACGGTGAATTGCAAGGACACTCACCGATGTTATATCGAAGGTGACCCCGGTGGTAGACGCACTCCTCCGGGTGCATGTAATCCCCTTCTTCTGTCAACAAAAAAGTTTTCGGGCATCGATTGCACTGCAGCACCGGGTCTGCGCAAAGGAGCACACCAGAAGCCCATTAGTAAACCAAACCTGCGCCAAATATACTCGCGGCAGAAACGTTCAGAAATGGCCATTGTGACGACATGGTTACAACGCACCGTGGTCAAAAATACCAAAAAACTGTACTTTGCGCACTTTTAAAGCCTTACTATGGCCCAGCCACACTTTTTATGATGGTCAAAAAACACTGCCGAACGGTAGGCTCCCGAGAACTCACGAGTAATATATTACACCGCGCGGCCTGGAATTCACAATGAGTTCTCGTAGTCAGCTGAAATTGTTTTTTTTTTTTGTCCATACAAATGACGCTACAAGCTCAAAAATAACTCGTCACAGCCATTGTACCAGCCATTGGCTTATTTGAGCATGGCAGGCTCGGTCGTTACATGGGCCACCATGGGATGCCATGACTTGTCCACTCGTGTGCACTATATCGCAATGAAAAGCCACTTATTCGAAAAATAGAGAAAGAGAAACTGTGCTCAAGATCCTGAGACGCGCGTGACGCATTTCTTTCTCCATGTTATCTCTCCCGGCTTAGCTTCAAGCGCTCTTGTTGAGACAAGAAAGGAACTAATATAATTGCAGCCTGCGACACACCTTTGTACCTCAGCTCGTACTGGACGAATTCTAAAGATTTTTGTGGTGGTGAATTCATTGACAGTAAGCTTCTTTATTGAATTCATTGACTGGCTGCTTGAAAAAGTGTTGCAGGGTTCCCTTAAAGCCCTGTTTCAGATAGCGCGAAAACAATGGTGCGGGTAGACCTGTGGTCTGTTCCACATGGGGGGGGGAGGGGGGGGGGGGGGGCACATATAAAAAAAAATGGCAGCATATCCACGCGGTGAATGATAGAGAATGGGGCGAAGCATCTGTCCGTCTTGGTTCCGTCCGTCCATGCGTCCGTCTGTGTGACCGTCCGCGCGTCCACCCGCCCGTTCGTACGTGCGTCTGTTCATGCGTCCGCACGTCCATCCGTGCATCTGTCCCTGCGTTCGTCCATTCCATGCATCCACCCCTGCGTCCGTCTATGCGCTATGTCCGTGCAGCCATCCGTGCGTCCGTCGATGCATATATCTGTGTGTCCGTTCGCCCATCTAGTCAACACTCCAAGTACCACCATCTTGCATCTTTTCATCATATATGCGTCCGTCTGTGTGAACGTCCGTGCGTCCATCCGTCCGTCCGTGCATGCGTCTGTTCGTGCTTCCGCACGTCCATCCATGCGTCCGTCCCTGCGTTCGTCCATGCGTTCGTCCATGCATCCGCCCTGCATCCATCCATCCGCGCAGCAATACGTGCGTCAGTCCGCGCAGCTGTCTGTGTGTCCGTTCGTCCATCTAGTCAGCACTCCAAGTACCACCATCTCGCATCTTTTCATAATATAATCCCCATATAGAAGCACCGCCATCCAGCGGACATTCCAAGGACTAAACAAGAGGTGGCACCCGCACACATTCTTACGGCTTGCGCTTCTTGTCTACTTCCCGCCTTTAACCACCTCGAGCTCATGGTACATACTAGTTCACTCTATTCATGGCGCTGCGGCCCAACGCTCGCTAAACCTTTCTAAAACCAAGGAGGTTACGCCCAGCGAGTATAACGTAGCAACGCTTTCTTGCCAGATAGTGCTCAATGTACACGCCAATGGCTGATAAAGAGGGAATGAGAGACAGGAGAATACGGCTTTTAGCGAACGCGCACTCTGCGAATTTTTTATTGTTCAACATCGAGCAGGAGAAATCTCCCACCGGCACCACCTTGCAGGTCAAAGCGTATAACTGGTTACTCCCTACGACTATGACGAGGGATGAATGGGTGCCGCTATAAGGAGCTTTGCCCCTAATATCATGGCATAACCACGAATTTAGTGATGATTGGGCGAAGTAGTGGGATCGTTTGATGTTGTAACCCCCAAGCACTCGTGGAACGTCTTTATTCCAACGGCTCCATAATCACACACACACACCCACACACACACACAAAGCAGAAACTCGCATATTAGTGTCCAAGAACACGCGCAGCCACACAACCGCGCATATACACAACAAACAAACAAACAAGTCCACCAATCCTGATAGCGGCACGGTCTTTCACGCGAGAATGTTTACTATCAAACGAACCGCACGTGTGATGCAATGCCACAAAGCGTTGGATCAGCGCCTCCTCTATTGGCTGGATGCAACACTCCTTCACTCTTACTTAGAAGCATGGCTATAACCCCAACGGTACGGCGGTCACTGCTCTCGACAGCAGCTTCTTACGCTGATCGGTGGAGAATAGTCAGGGCTGGGTGATGCCTGTGCTTGTTTTGTTATCAGTTGGGCATCCGGGGACTCAGTTGCATTAGGCACTGATGAACTGGGCACAAACACTTCCGCAGCATGCGGCATCTTGGGTTCACTATGATCACAGTCTCTGTCTGTCTCCAAAAATAACTTCCGCAAGTGATCGGCATGCACCTACCACACACGGCGTTGGACAAAAACCAAACACGTGCATGGCGATTTCACACATCCACTTTTCCTAGAAACCATTTATAACTTCACCTCGAACTGAGTACACTAAAACAGCATCACCAACAGAAAAAATACCGCCGTACTCCCCTTCGCTGGTCTGCGGACAGTTTCACTCTTTTTCCTTTGACATCTCCGAACATTTAGTTGCCGCAATGTTAGCACGTCCTATATTTGAGTTTCACAAAGAGTTCAGCAGGTGTTTTATCCGTGAAGGTATGGATGGGGCTTCGTACGGTACAAGGACCAAAAGTTGTCGATCTTTTGTTGTAGCGATCGGCTTTTCCCCTTCTCTTCATCATCAAGAAGCTGTTTTAGAAGTGTTTTCTTCGCAGTTTGCACTGCTCGCTCCCCGCATCATTTGGTTGTGGGTGGTACGGTGGAGTCAGCGTGTGTTTTACGCCATTCACCTTTAGAAACACCTCAAACTCTGCTGCAGTGAATTGAGGGCCGTTATCGGTAACCCCCTCCGCTGGAAGCGCATGTTATGCAAACGGAGAACCTACAGCTTACTCAGTTTTTGTAGCTGTCGTTGAATGCATTATTTTAGATGCGGAGCATCTTATACTCGCGCCTTGTAGTGCGCCGTCCGCGCCGTCCGCACCGCTTCTCGAACATTCGACAGCTGACGCGCGCGCATGCGCCGTCGCGCCGTCGCCCACTCTTCCACCATCTGTGCATCCCTTCCTCCTCTACACACCGCGCGCGCTTCACTCCTCCACCATCTGTGCACCCTTCCTCCTCTACACACCGCGTTCGACATCTACAATTCTCCTGATTCTCCAGTGGACGCGCATGTGGCGTCGCGCTTCGAGAACATTCAACAGCTGACTGTGCATGCGCCGTCGTGCTGTATATATACTCAAGGTCGGCGCTCGCTCGCTCAGTTGCCGCTCGTCGGTAGGTTTGTACGGCGCGTCGACGTCCAAGGTCGCGGTGAAATGAATTCCAACGAATCCACAAACACAATGATCGACGTCCCTTCGACCAGCGCCGCCCTTTCGCATACGTGTGTACGTGTTCACTCATTTAACACCCCCTCCTACAACCACGTTAACCAATTTAGCCATCGACCCAAGTAAGTCGCAATTTAACACCCCATTTCACAACCACGTTAACCAATTTAGCCATCGACCCAAGTGAGTCGCACTTTAATACCCCGTTAACCAATTATATGGTCCGCATCCTCCTCAGTGTTCCCCCGAGGGAAGCTGCGGGCAATTTTTTCACTTCAAGCCATTTTTAATATGCCTCCACAGCAATCAAGAACATGTGCCCTTCCTTAGCCGCAAAATCTAAATGCACTCTTTCTCATGGGAATTCACTAAGACGCCACTGGCATAAAGGCGCTGCCTGTGTTGTCGGAACTATACCAACTGAAACGTTTTACACTGATGAAATACTTGTTCTCGAGCATTATCGATACCTGGCAACCACATCATTCAACGTGCTACGGCTTTCATTTGGGTGATCTCCAAATGCTACTCGTGTAAAAGAGCTAGAACCTCAGCTTGCAAACTTTCTGGTATTACGACCATGTTCTTCCAAGCAATACAGCCATTATCAACAGCAAGTTCCAACCAACGAACCCAAAATGGCTGTAGGTCATTCGAAACGTTTTTTGGGCAAGCGCGCCATATTGGCCGCAAGGGCCTCCACTAGAGAGGTCAGCGCTGCGATCGTTTTGACGTCACATATTTTATTTATTTATTTATTTACAATACTGCCACTCTCTTTCGAGAGCGTGGCAGTTGGGCTGTACAATAATTTTTCACACAAAAACTAACGAAATAAAACATTAAAAACAAACATCCAAGCATAACAAGAGAATATGAATATTGTCAATGCAATCGAAGAATGTAGAAGTTGAATTTAAAAATAATTCACATGAAATCACCACAAAATATATTGGAAGTTCTAAATATTATGCAATGCTGTCATCAAACTGAGTGCAAAAAAAAGAAGAAACATATGGCTCTAAATGAAGGCTGGATAAATGTAATTACGATAACTTTAGTATCAATACTTAAAATGTATTAAAAACTTGATAATCACTGAAAGCTTGTTTGAAAATGTCTAAATTATTGTTGAGTGCCGGTGTAAACAAATAAAGAAGAACAAAACCTGAGTCGCTTTGTAGCTACCATGGCCCTTCATACATAGCTCTTGTTGTGCGCGCACAGCTTTTATATTTTTGACAAAAATTCAGGTAATGATTCTGTGTTGGTGATAGCAGCATCAAGTTGATACCATTGTGCTATTGCGAGCGGGAATAATGAATACTTGAATGCATCGTTTTCGCATACGTATTCTGTCAATGTGTGCGCATGCTTATTGCGCGTTTTCCTAGCCTGAAAACACGAGACGTATTTGGAAGTGTCTATCATGTAGTATGTTTTTGAGTTGATGGAACAGAAATTTTATGCGAGCTTGTTTCGCTCTTGTGGACAGTGTTTGTAAGCCGGGCTGGATCAGAAGATAGGCTGGCAACTATAAGCGTCTGTATATGTTGTGGATAAACCCTACAGCCTTCTTTTGTATTGCCTCTAATTTGCCAATGTTAGTCTGCGTATGCGCCAACAACACCGTGTTAAGGCTGTTCCACATGCCGCGATTGCAGCGAAAAAAATTGTTCCGTTCGCTCCAATCGCACTGTTCGCAACCGTCGCTAACGGTGGTTTCGTTTCACATGGACCGCGAACGGTCCGCGATTTTCGCTCTGCGAATAGAGCGGCGAGTTCTTGCCACCACTCATTTTACAGGCACGAATGCAATGTAATAATATGTGCATTATTATGTCATGAAGTTACCATGAGCGGTAACGAAGGGTCCACTTGTTTCGTCATTCCAGTCTGAATTCATTTTAAAATGCACAGCATCGGCCATTACCAAAACAAACACGTCGACTATTTCGACGGCTTGGCCGGACGAGCCCTATTTCGACGGGTCTCGGCCAAAAATCGCTCCCGCCGCTGCGATCAGAGCGAAAATTGCGAACATGTTGGAAGCTCGCCATGGACCACTGCTGCGAGAGTGAACTGCCCTTTTTTTTTTTCGCTGCGAGCGAATTCGCAGCCTCAAAATCGCTACTTTTGTGTCATGTGAAACGGCCTTTAGCGTATTCGAGAATTAGCCTCACAAATGATGTGTAAGCCAACAGCTTTGTCGATGTTCTTGAGAGCACTAGATTTCGTTTAAAAAAGAGTTTGCGTAGTGCCTTCGAAGTAATATTATCTATGTGTTTGTCCCATTTAAGATCAGAATTGCGTGTAACTCCAAGATGTATATGTTCCTCAACTTTATTAAGTGGAGTGCCGTTAATAGTGTATGTGTAGTTGGATGATTTTATTTTTCTGCTTACAGTCAATACCCTGATTCTTGTATGTTTATTTTCATCTGCCATTTAGAGCACCAATCAGCTAAGAGGGCTAAATAATACTTAAGCTTGATATAATCGTTGTAAATATTATTTCTTTATAAATGACACAGTCGTCCACGAATAACTTTATATTGCTAGCAACGTTATCAGTAATACCATTGATATAGATTAGGAAGAGCAGAGGCCCAATCACAGAGCCCTCAGGAACTCCGGATGTTACTGCAACTGTGTTAGAAAACATTTGTTCGTGAAGTACCAATGGTGATCAGCAAAATAATAAAACTTTTATCAAAGCAGCAATTTTTCCTATTGCAAAAACTTTCGATTTGATCTATTAGTTTGCTGTGACGTACACAGTCAAATGCCTTAGACAGATCGATTAAAATTAAGTCAGTTTGACCACAGTTGTTAACTGTAGCAGCAAGGTCGTGAACAAGTTTATTATGCTGGGTAACTGTCGACAAGCCACTTCTCAAGTTAAGGTGATTCGGAGAGAAACATCGATGTGCTATAGGAAAAATGCCATGTGTTTCAAGATTATGAGTTCGAAGAGTTTACATGAAGTGCTGATCAATGCGATAGGTCTGAAATTTGAGGGTAACGATGCGTTGCCTCCTTTGTTCATTGGTATGACTTATGGCACTTCCCAATCGTTGCGCACTTCTGAAGTCTTAAGTGATTTTCGGAAAATGACACCTCGATACTGACCTTACCATTCTGCATACTTTTTTAGGAAACTGTTGGTACATCGTCGGGGCTGCTACCTTTTTGGGGTCGAGTTTTAGCGGCAGGTTGAAATTACCAGCATCAGCAATATCTATTTTGTCGATTTTTATGCCTTGTTGTTGAATAATTGGTGGAATAACATTATCATCTACCGTAACACTGATAAAAGAATCGTTATATGTGTTGGCCTTAACAGTTTTTTCTGCAGGGAGGAGGTGCGATGTTGTTTTCTTGGTGCGAAAGGGATTCCAGAACCTGCGGGGCTTATTGAACAAAAAAGTAAGTAACGTTACGTCGAAATAACGCTGTTTAGCAAGCTAAGCTTTACGCTTGAGTTCCCCGATGGCATTTGGTAGCTTCCGAATTCTTTATTCTCCCTTGCCTTTCTTTTTTATTGCTCTGCGTAATCTTTTCAAACGCCGCTGTGCCTGAATGACGTCGCGTATGATCCAAGGATTATTTTTTGGTGGGCGCTTAATCTTTGTTGGTACGTAATGAGTGATACAAAAAAGTACAACAGATTTGAAGAGAAGCCAAAGGTAATCCACGTCCACTGGGGTATTCGAATTCATTTCTGAGAAATTCTGAAACTCATGAGCTAGGTGAGTTTGTATGCTATTGTCATCAGCTGTTTCGAAGTCTTTCACAACAGATGCAGAAAAATGTGTGTATGATATCTCCAAGCGGGACGACGCACACCGGTACGTCGGGGTCAGATATTCCACTGGCTGCATCGACTCTTATGTTCTAGATAGGATAGTAGCTCCGCATTGCGACAGCTTTGCTTTCGCGACACCACTTGCATCGTCCCCCATGGTTGCACTGGTTTTCAGTCGTCATTTCACGATGCAAGTTAGACACGAGAGTGCCACCAGGGGCTCCGATTCGTAGTTTGCTTACCCGTATTATCAGGTCTTACCGCTTCTTTAAGTACTGAGCTGCCAAACTAAGGGAAACACTCACGGGGTTCACAGCGAAAACGCAGAAAATGCGGTGTTCTAGCAGACAACACAACCTGGCATCCTATGAGTGACGTCATCACGTAGGTGGAGCCACGGTATGTCCTTGAGGCCAATGTTTCGAGCGCTTGTTGGGAGCCTGTCGCAGTCTGTTGCGCGTTCGATGTCTTTGGCTGTAAGGGGCAAGTCAGTTGGAGCAGAAAAGTAAAAACAAAATTATTTCTTCGGCCATCTATTCTGAATGAGATAGCGGAAGGCGGGAGAAAGCGTCGGCATGAGCAATTAATGTCCCCGGTTTATGCATTATTATTATGTAGCGATAGTTAGCCAAGAAGGGCAACCACCTACTCTCACGGTAGCCGCAGCGCTTCGCTGTCTCTTTAGGTCGAACAGCACTGTCAGGGGCTGATGGTCTTTTACTACCGTACACGTTCTTCCGTACAGGAGTTTATAGAACGTTTTGACCCCAATTACAATACTTAGGGCTTTTTTTAATGTGCACGTAATTCCGCTCTGACAATGTGAAAGACCTTGAAGCAAACGCTATCAGTTTCTCGACACTATTCTACACGTGCGACAGTACAGCTGCGATGCCATGGACCAACGCGTCACATGTTATTTAAATATCTTTGCTAACATCGTACAGCTGCAGAACACTGTCATCGGTCAAAAACTCTTTGCACTTATTGAATGCATTGTCACATTGACGTGACCAGTGCCATTTGTTCTCTTTGCGTAGCAGCTCCCGTAAAGGTTCTAAAACCATTGCCAAATTTGGCAGAAGTATTGAGGTAACATTTACAGAGCCCAAAAAAGCTTTCAGTAGTGTCACATTTACTGGTTTGTGTGTGTTTATTGTGGCCCTTTCGTTGTCTTTAGCAGGATGCAGACCATTTTTATTATGTTCGTGACCAAATAAGTTACTTTCTCCTAAAAAAACTTGCCTTTTCCGCCATTGACCTTTATTCCACGCCTGTTTAGGTGTCTGAGCACATGATCCACTCTTTCGAGGCGCTGCTCGTATGTCTGAATAGCTATGACGATATCGTCCAAGTAGCAGGCTGTTCCTGCTACGCCGCCAAGGATCCGGTTCATTACTGCTTGAAATAGGGCAGGAACGCACGCGACGCCGTAAGGCAGACGCTTAAACCTACAAAGCCCCAGGTTTGTATTCACCTCCAGCAATTCTTGTGCTTGCTCATCTAACTCAAGCTGTAGGTAACCCTTTGATAGGTCAATTACCGAGAGGATGGTTCCGCCTTGCTGGGTCGTGAAAATGTCCTCTGGTAAGGGCAGAGGGTAGTGGTCAACTTCAAACGCCAGATGCACAGTGACGTGATAGTCGCCGCATAGGCGCAGCCCTTTATCTTTTTTAGATACAATAACAAGAGGAGTCGCCCAAGCACTGTGCCTTACTCTGTACACTACCCCTGTTTTTTTCTATGTTCAACAATTCCTGCTCATCCTGCTCCCGAAGAGCATAAGCCACTAGCCGCGTCTTACAAAAGATTGGCGTAACACCTTTGAGCTTAGTGCGGGCTTTAAATCCCTTTATAGCGTCATAGCCTGCTTCAAACACTTCACTGTACAATTCTGTTACAGTAAGTGAATTTGCTGAATGCGCATGACTTCATGCCATCCAGTTTTAATTTTGTTTATAGCCAGTGCCGACCAAGCAACGTTGACATTCTAGCTCTTCCAGCAACGTTTGCTATGACGAGGGGTAAAGAATAGCGTTGCTCGTAGTATCGAGCATTAACATCTGCAGTGCCTCTGATCTCGACAGGCGCTGTTGTTGGCAACTAAGTTCGCATAAGCTTGTCTGAAGCTAGCTGAGGGAAAATCTTTGTGCACTCAGATTCGGACATAACCGACACAGGAGCACCTGTATCCAACTCCGTGCAAACTTCTTTTGTATTCATTTCTAGCATAACTGTAATAGCTGGCGTGCCGGAATTTGTATCAGTGTGGCACAGCGTAGGCAACTCATTTTCGGCAGCATCACAGTTTAAGTGCCTAACGAGTTTGGTTTTACACATTTTAGCTAAGGGACATTTTTTCTGACATTTGTAACAAGTACGGTTAACAAATGGGCAACTCACTAGCAAATGTTGATCCGCGCAGCAATGACAAGCTTTAGTCCCATGCTGCGTGGTTTTAAATGCGAAGCATTTCTTAGCGAACTTCGGCGACATTGAGCGTTTCTATCTATCTATCTATCTATCTATCTATCTATCTATCTATCTATCTATCTATCTATCTATCTATCTATCTAGCCGCCTACAACATTTAGCTCTCATGGCCGTTTTAATATTGGTAACAATGGTATAACATAGCATGACTGTATGAAGAACATGTTTGACAAGTCATAACACGAAAATCATGACATGTTTGTCATGAATGTCATGATTCTGCAGCTCTTGCGGGGGCATCGTTCACATGGCATGTTGCAAAAGTGGTATGGTATAACATAACTGCACGGCGAACACAAGCGACAGACCCTAACATGAAAATTATGACATGCGTGTCATGCAACAACATGACTACATGCCACGCTCATGATGCGCTCGCGGCCATTTCGCTAGCGTCACATGTACCGAATTTGGTATTACGGTACGTGAATGAATGACGAAGGTATGTAGCTGGTGCAAACATGATAATCATGAGATGCATGTCATGTAACAACATGACTACATGCCACGCTCATAATGCGCTGGTGGCCGTTTCACTAGATTCACTTATACCAAACTTCGTATTACGGGACTTGAATGGATGATGAAGGTATGATACTGGTGTAAACATGATAAACATGAGATGCATGTCATGTAACAATATGACTACATGCTACGCTCATGATGCGCTCGCTGCCGTTTCGCTAGCTTCACATCTACCAAAGTCGGTATTACGCGACGCGAACGGACGACATAGGTAAATGACATGTCCAAACATGATAATCACGACATGCGTGTCATGTAACAACATGACTACATGCCGCACTCATGATGCGCTCGTGGCCGTTTCGCTAGATTCACTTATACCAAACTTGGTGTTACGGGACGCCAATGGATGATGAAGATATGTGACTGGTGCAAACATAATTACGAGATGCAGGTCATGTGAGAACATGACTACATGCCACCATCAAGGCGTCAATACATTTCGACGTAACGCGGTGCGCGTGCTCACCGGCGTTCATTTCGTCGCATCATGCCGGCGTTGCCACACAGGCGCTGGTCCTGCCACTCGCAGGCGCGCGCCGCACTGCGTTGCTTTGACGCATGCGCGTTTCAGCGCGTCAGGCATCCCTCCATCACATCACGCAAAGAGGGAGACACAGTGTTATCTACCCATCGGCATAGGGTAATGTTACCCTATGGCATCGGCACGAAATGCAGCATGTCGCATTTCGTGCCGTTTCCCGTCGGGCCACGCCGACGCACGCTGGTCGCGCCTGGCGTCAGGCTTAGAGTACTCGCAGTTTGCTAACGTAGCGTCGCTGAGCCCAGCGTGCGCGCGCATTAACGCTACATTGGAGTATAACGGATCCTTCTTGATGCGCTCACGGCCGTTTTTCTAGCTCCACATAAACCTAATTCAATGTTACGTGACGTCAATGGATGACAAAATATATGACTGGTGCAAACGGGATAATCCTGATTGATATGTGGGGTTTAACGTCCCAAACCACCATATGATTATGAGAGACACCGTAGTAGAGGGCTCCGGAAATTTCGACCACCTGGGGTTTTTCAACGTGCACCCAAATCTGAGCACACGGGCCTACAGCATTTCCGCCTCCATCGGAAATGCAGCCGCCGCAGCCGGGATTTGATCCCGTGACCTGTGGGTCTGCAGCCGAGTACCTTAGCCACTAGACCACCGCGGCGGAGAAACATGATAATCTTCACACTCGTGTCATGTAAGAACATGACAACATACCACGCTCATAGCGTGCTCGTGGTCGTTTCGCTAGCTCCACATATACTAAATTTGGTATCACGTGACGCGAATAGATGAAGGTAAATGACACACCCAAATATGTTAATCATGACACGGAAGTCATGTACGGCATAGTTTACTTCTACCTTGTAACATTGGGCTGATCTTAATGTTACATATCAAGATTTCTCATTCATGCTTCGCATATCATCGATTCCCAATGTACATGGAATCTGCCAATTTTTTCAGCCTTCGCGAACATACTCTTAGCGTTCTTGCTGTCACACCTGTCCCGTTTATTAGGGAGGCGATCGCCGGGCTAATTCCAAGAGCCGAAGTATCGGCCCCCCGAACCGCACCACGAAAGCGTGGACAATTTAGAAGTGGTCCTTATTGGTGCGCCAGCGGACGCCGGCTGTGGCCCAAAGAACAAGACAGAGCCGAGAGTTGATAAACAAACAAAATTATATTCTCATTAACGGCAGATCAAAAACAATACACACGTATGCACACTCCACAATAGTTACATACAATACGTCACCAAACAGACAATGTACTACACAGTACAATCAACCACACTTGAAACAACGGACACAGACAACAATACGCACTACAATGCAGTCGCATGCATTGAACAACCAAGACACTTAAAGACTAAAGAGATATAAAACCTATTCAGTCCAAAGTCCTTGGAACAAAAGTCTGAATGATACTCTTCCGAGAATCACTCACTCAAAGTCCAGCGTTGTTGTCGTTCCGCAGCTCTCGAAGTTCTCTCCCAGGAAACCTCCCGTCTTCAATTGGCCACTCTTCAAACTTCAACTTCTTCGCCGGAACACGTCGGCTTCACACTCGCAGCGGTTGCCACGGGTCTTCGCTCGATAGCGGTAAACACACACTCTTGCCTGTAGCTCGAGCCGTCCCTACGGACCACAAACTTCGCCGACTACACGGCGGACTCTGTACGCACTCTGGCGCTCACTTCCGTCTCCTCCTGTTCTGTCACTACGGGCAGAACCTTCGCCGACTACACGGCGGAATTCCTACGCGCTCCGGCGCTAACTTTCCGTCTTCTCCTGATTTCTCGTCTCGGCCGCTCGGTTAAATACCTTGCGCGCGACATTCCAGATGTTTCTCGTCATTTCGTCGGCGCGATACGCAGCGAAGGCTGGGGAGAGGCACGAGACGGTTCGACTGCCCTCTCCCGAGGATGATTCACTCGGTCTGACTCCGCCTCCTTCGTTCGAGAAAAATCGCGGTCTTGCTGGGCCGCCGATGTGGGGTGAGGAGGATCGTCTGCGAAGCCGTGCTTCTGCGGGGAGAGCGCGCGCCCGGGAGCCCTGGATGTTTGCTTTCTTTTTTTTTTTCTTTTTACCTCGCGGCGTTTCTGCCGCCCGTTGTCGCAAGGATTTGGCGGCGCGCTCTTGTTTAGTGCTCGTTCTGTGACACTGCCCCCCACTTTAAGAATATTATCTCATAATATTCAAAACCACACAAACGAGCGCGAACAGTCACCACACATTCTCACAGACTGTAACACAATCCGTCGCTCATGACACTTCCCATTCACAATATATCACTCAATACAATCGTACATTGTAGTTCAATTCCACAACACATGAAATATAGCCACAGGTACATGCCTACAACACTTCATCACACATTCTAAACAATACAAACGTACAAAGTTCTGTCTATCCAACAATTATACAACACTATACATCACACTATCGCACAGAACACTGACTCACTCGACATACACTTGAGACACAGGATAACAAGAACATTAACACAACATATGTCACTCAGCCCTGCCGAACACATTCTGATTCCACCTCAGCTCCTATCTTGAGTACTTCGAACAGCGCTTGCGCCCCTTTTTGCGGTGCTCGCTCGATCTCTTCTTGTGCTTCCACGTTCTTTTTCGGCGAGCCCTTTCCAACGACGATATCTGAGGCGTCGTCTCAGCCCCCGCTGTCTCTTCCGACACCGTTAACGCGTCATTACATTCGACGGGTCCTGTCTGTTTATTTACCCGCTTGATAATGCCTCTACATTTTTCCCGGCTGGCCAACTCCGTCTCCTTTACACTGTCGGTCGGTTGAGGTCGTGCCGACGTAAGTCCGGTTGCTCGGCCCGTGAACTTATTCGACACGATCGTCTTCTCCTTCGCTGTCTCTTGCGCCGCAGCTTCACCTTGGGCTCTAGTGAGATCCGTCACGGGATGCTCCTCCACTGTATCTCGCGGCCGCTGTGTTGGCGAGGGCTCTATCTTCGGGTCTTCTCCCAAACATTCTGGATCACTTGGCCCCCGCGCCCCATCGATGTTTCCGATGACAAGGTCATACAAGGGGGTCGTCATGCATAAAGCAGTAACCTTCCCGCTGAAGTACGGGGTTTCAACTTCAATTTCTGCTTCGGGAAGCATCCGGACCGTACGGTCAATTAGGCAAACCGGTCTCGTTCTGCCTGTCAACTCTCTTTCCCGTACCAAATTTCTCCTCACGATAACCGTGGAGCTACCGGTGTCTCTTAGAACCGTAATCTTCTTGCCTGCAATCTTTCCAGGAAGTGTTGGCATTCCCTTCGTAACACCGGTTGGCTGTTTTGACATTACAGCACCCACAATAGGAATTTTCTCCCCGTTCTTCAATTCTACGAATCCGTCGGTGACGGCATTATTATCAGATTTCGGTGCTGCTTGCACACAGGATACCTGGTGAGTTTGGCTCACTCCGTTCCGACATGCATCTGCTTTATGCCCAGTCTGACCACACTTAAAACATTTTACTGCCGGAGGGCTCGTAAAGATCGTTCGACAGTTTTTCGCGCGATGACCCACTCGGTTGCACAGAAAACATCGTGGAATGCTCTCTGGTGCACGCTTCTTTTCTTCGGGAGCCAATTTCTTCGAATCATCGGGACAATCCATCTTGACCTTGGCCAAATTAGTTCCTCCTTGCGCTTCTAAGAATTGATCAGCCAATTCAAGCATTCCTTCAAATGACTCCGCCTTCCTCTCTTTCAAATACAGCGACAGGCTTGGGTGGCAACTAGTAAGAAATTGTTCTTTAATTAGCAGCTCTCTAAGCTCATCGTACTCCTGTGCTGTCCCTGAAAGTTCAATCCATCTGTCGAAATAATGGCAAAGTCGGGCGGCATACTGCGTAGCTGTCTCACCATCAGCTGGCTTTCCTGTCCGAAATCTGTCCCGGAATCCTTCCACAGTGAATCTAAATCGCTTCAACAAAGCAGCTTTCACCTTTGCGTAGTTGGCTGCATCGGTCGGCGTCAGCCTATCGTACACACTGAGCGCTTCACCACTCAAGCAAGTACTCAAAGCAGTTGCCCATTGCTGTTCCGGCCAATTCTGGCTCTTCGCAATCGTCTCAAATCGGTGAAGGTACGCGTCAAGGTCGTCCTTCCTTTCATCGAACGCTACAAGCAGCTTGCTTGGGTTCAAGCGGAAGCCGTGATCTTCCCGTTCGCTGCTTTCAACTCTAGCTTGGACGGGAGTTTCGCTTGGCTGTTGCAAACGGAGCCGCTCGAGTTCCATCTCGTGCTGCCGCTGCCGTTCCCTTTCAGCCATCTCCGCTTCTCTTTCTTCTCTCGCCCTTTCGGCTGCCAACTTTTCTCTCTCCAGCTCCAACTTCAATTGCTGCTCTCTTTCTTCTTTCGCCCTTTCAGCTGCAAGCTTTTCTCTCTCTAACTCCAACTTCAATTGTTGCTCTCTTTCTTCCTTCGCCCTCTCTGCCGCCAACCTCTCTCTTTCCAGCTCGGCTGCTTTTTCTTCTTTGGCTCTCTCTTTTTCTTCTTTTTCCTTCTGGGTGACCCACTTCCGTAGTTCCGCGCCAGAAAGACCCATCTTTTCACCAAGAGCAACTAACTTTTCGAGATCCATTGTGTCTCGCAACTCGCAGCAACTAAAACCTTGCCGCGTGCAAAAAGTATCTGCCTAAATCAGTCTATCGGAACACTCTCCTGCACTCGTTAACGAGAACACTAAACAACACACAAAATCGTTCCGATAGCACTATCAACAACTCGAGGCTCTTTCTCACTACTTTGGACACACTGTGCACCAAAAGGTCCTGTCGCGGACGCCAGATTAATTGTCACACCTGTCCCGTTTATTAGGGAAGCGATCGCCGGGCTAATTTCAAGAGCCGAAGTATCGGCCCCCCGAACCGCACCACGAAAGCGTGGACAATTTAGAAGTGGTCCTTATTGGTGCGCCAGCGGACGCCGGCTGTGGCCCAAAGAACAAGACAGAGCCGAGAGTTGATAAACAAACAAAATTATATTCTCATTAACGGCAGATCAAAAACAATACACACGTATGCACACTCCACAATAGTTACATACAATACGTCACCAAACAGACAATGTACTACACAGTACAATCAACCACACTTGAAACAACGGACACAGACAACAATACGCACTACAATGCAGTCGCATGCATTGAACAACCAAGACACTTAAAGACTAAAGAGATATAAAACCTATTCAGTCCAAAGTCCTTGGAACAAAAGTCTGAATGATACTCTTCCGAGAATCACTCACTCAAAGTCCAGCGTTGTTGTCGTTCCGCAGCTCTCGAAGTTCTCTCCCAGGAAACCTCCCGTCTTCAATTGGCCACTCTTCAAACTTCAACTTCTTCGCCGGAACACGTCGGCTTCACACTCGCAGCGGTTGCCACGGGTCTTCGCTCGATAGCGGTAAACACACACTCTTGCCTGTAGCTCGAGCCGTCCCTACGGACCACAAACTTCGCCGACTACACGGCGGACTCTGTACGCACTCTGGCGCTCACTTCCGTCTCCTCCTGTTCTGTCACTACGGGCAGAACCTTCGCCGACTACACGGCGGAATTCCTACGCGCTCCGGCGCTAACTTTCCGTCTTCTCCTGATTTCTCGTCTCGGCCGCTCGGTTAAATACCTTGCGCGCGACATTCCAGATGTTTCTCGTCATTTCGTCGGCGCGATACGCAGCGAAGGCTGGGGAGAGGCACGAGACGGTTCGACTGCCCTCTCCCGAGGATGATTCACTCGGTCTGACTCCGCCTCCTTCGTTCGAGAAAAATCGCGGTCTTGCTGGGCCGCCGATGTGGGGTGAGGAGGATCGTCTGCGAAGCCGTGCTTCTGCGGGGAGAGCGCGCGCCCGGGAGCCCTGGATGTTTGCTTTCTTTTTTTTTTTCTTTTTACCTCGCGGCGTTTCTGCCGCCCGTTGTCGCAAGGATTTGGCGGCGCGCTCTTGTTTAGCGCTCGTTCTGTGACACTTGCCAGAATTTGCTTGCGAAAGCCGTCCTTATGCTTGCCCTTGCCAGTGCAAGTCGGAGACTCTTACTGCGGCGCCTTCCCTTGTCGTAGGACCATCTGCTGCGTGTCTCTCGTAGCGGCTTCACAGCGATGGTGCAGGCACCTTCCCAAGTCGGCTCAGCGTCTGGCGTGGCCAGTAGATGACAGCATACTGGGTCTGCTTGAAGACTGGCGATTAGTCGGTCCTGCAGAGCTTCCTCTAGAAATGTGCCAAGCGTACACCTTGCCGTCAGGTTCTTCAGCCCCACGATGAAGTCTGCCACGCTTTCATGTTTTTAGATGCGGAGCATCTTATACTCGCGCCTTGTAGTGCGCCGTCCGCACCGCTTCTCGAACATTCGACAGCTGACGCGCGCGCATGCGCCGTCGCCCACTCTTCCACCATCTGTGCATCCCTTCCTCCTCTACACACCGCGCGCGCTTCACTCCTCCACCATCTGTGCACCCTTCCTCCTCTACACACCGCGCTCGACATCTACAATTCTCCTGATTCTCCAGTGGACGCGCATGTGGCGTCGCGCTTCGAGAACATTCAACAGCTGACAGTGCATGCGCCGTCGTGCTGTATATATACTCAAGGTCGGCGCTCGCTCGCTCAGTTGCCGCTCGTCGGTTGGTTTGTACGGCGCGTCGACGTCCAAGGTCGCGGTGAAATGAATTCCAACGAATCCACAAACACAATGATCGACGTCCCTTCGACCAGCGCCGCCCTTTCGCATACGTGTGTACGTGTTCACTCATTTAACACCCCCTCCTACAACCACGTTAACCAATTTAGCCATCGACCCAAGTAAGTCGCAATTTAACACCCCATTTCACAACCACGTTAACCAATTTAGCCATCGACCCAAGTAAGTCGCACTTTAACACCCCGTTAACCAATTATATGGTCCGCATCCTCCTCAGTGTTCCCCCGAGGGAAGCTGCGGGCAATTTTTTTGTTTTTGTTTACGTCGGTGGAAGCAATACATTTCTGGCCCACGGAGTTCTTAAGAGCGTGGTGCTTTTTTAGTGCATTTACGGCATCCTCGAATGCCATTTTTATCGGCGTCTCCGGAAGAATCAAGCTTCTGAGCGCCCCTTGAGCCTTTTCGCCAATTGTATACATATAGTCAAGAATACTTGCAGTTTCTTTTCCTCTGCAATGTCTTTGACGGCGATGAAGTAATCGAGCCACTCCATGCAGACCTGGGAGTCCCCGGTGTCTGGTTCGAACTCCGGCAGCTTGCCAAGTGTAGCGCCCAACGAAGACATCTTCACGGTATCTTGCCGTATGCCATCTTCATCACCAGTTTATTGTAACTCACACAGATAGAGACGTCTGGTGTAACGTCTTTATTCCAATGGCTCCATAATCAAAATCCATACTCAATTCAAGAAAAGTGGGCATGGCGTCAACACGATGGCAACGTTGTCACGCTCCGTGTTCATACGGACAGCCACATGAAGACACAGTAAAAGATGTGCGACAATGCGCCCGGCGTGCATCGTGGTCTTCGCCTGTTTTGTCTACTTGCCTGCAGCTAGGTAAGAATACTATCATTGCTTTGTAAAGTGCGTGCTGCATTCGTTATTGAATCCTTAAACTAACATTTCTCGCATTGTGCTGTTCGGTGCAGAAAGCTTTTTTGTGCTCTCCACTTCGCGTAATATTTTCGTGGATTGCTTCACACGAAAAAACAAAAATTGTTTAAAAAGCTGCGCAGTACGCTTGCGACAAAATTGAAAATTGTTCCTTGGCTCACGAAAGTGAGTAGCCGCTTGTGTCGTTGGGTTTCATTGTGCCGGTATACATGTATTCGAATTTACTGCATGAGTCAGATTTCGTTAAAAGTGCAGTTATACTTAGTATCCTTATCTGTGGCGTTCGAAAGTTGTTGAAAGCTCTAAATAGCGCAATAATAGAGAACAGGTGAATCTAGAGAAAAAACCCGTTATCTAAAGCTGGGGCGTAATCACTGTGTGAACACTCCTACCCCTTTAACAGCTCACATGCCAACTAATTGCTTTGTTTTTGCTGCAGCGACTGCTTGTGACTTTTTCGCGAAAGAGCGATGTGAAGTGTCTCTGGACCGGCACAATCTTTCAGCATTCACCAAATATTCCTTAGTTTCTCAAAGCCCTAATAAAAGAGACAAACATGAGGACACCTTCGACGAACATGTGCAAGTCAAAGCGGGCACAAGAAATACTGGGCTGGTCTACAGCCACAGGGACTCACCATTGAGATTCGAGTAGCGATGCGTGGCGTCTCCCGCGAAAATTGCGCGGCCTGGATTCGTCGGATGTCGACGAGGGTAGTTGTACTGTGCAAGCTGTTCTGCTGTCATCCGATACGCCTGCAACAGCTCGTAGAAGTGGGCTTCTGCAATGCACCAAGAAGAATATGCGGTCACCAGAAACTAAAACCTGATAAATCGATAAAGGTGAGTCCAAAGCGAAAATTAAAATCCACGCAGAATCTCCTTTGGGAGTTTTCCAAGTGACGCGTAAAGTCAGTTTTGTGGTTGCACTCAGTGGCACATCCAGAAGTTTCATTCATGAAAGGTTCGCGCCTGCAAATTGGTCACAGCTGACAGGACAAAGGAATTCGGCAGATCAGACATATTACGGTAATCGATGTTATGCGAATCATGTCGAGGGAAGGTGACTGTGATGTTGTAGTTTTTTACTGAGCAAAACATTTCGAAATGACGCTAAATGTATCTACAAATGTTGTTCACACAAACATATATTAAGGAGTCGCCTGTTTACTGTTGCGTAACAAGGTCAACAGCAACATGAGTATCGGAAACACTAAATGCGGTAAGCCAATAGGTAAGCTGATAAGTAGCGCTTGTGCCAGCGCGAATGCCGATCTTGGACGCTGCTAGATAAAAGCTTCAGTGGAAAGCGCTTCACTACAATTATGGTTAACCCGACATGACTGCTGAGTGACAGGATCACGTTTTCGCTGTTTATAGGATTGGATAGCCAGCACTGCAACCACAACTGACGTTATGATCTACTTTAAAAGTAGATCGTATGAACACTATAGTCTACTTTAAAAGTAGCTCCGAGACCTGGCGTGGACTTGCGGTATAGAACACTTCATTGCTATGCAGAATGCTGGGGTTTGATTCCTGGCGCGACCATGGTACTTATACTATGCGTTCGTTGTGTCAACGCTGTCGATGCAGGCTTTTAGGCTCGAACTTCCTTAGGGCCGACGTAGTTGCCGTCCATCACGCCCCGAAAAATTTGAACCAATACTGAACACCTGCACAAGAAATTTCTTTAATTTAGTTTTAAAATTGTCAGTTAGAAAGCTAGAAGATATGGTATCCGTGGCGTTGCAAACTTGTTGTTTTGGTCATATATTTCTGAGTGGACTCGGTTCGTTGCTATTGAAAAAATCTGCTCCCCTTATTGTGAAATTAAATGGGAGTACCGCAGGGTAGCGTATTGGGACCAACACTATTTATTGTGTACGTAAATGATATCGCTCAAATTGTTAGAGATGCGTTCATTGTGCTATACGCTGACGATACATGTTTGTTTGTATCTGGTCATGATCTTGATGGTGTGTTTGCTCCCCGAGTGTGCTCGTGATTGTGTGTACCTTCTCATCTTTCTGCAACCTCTTTTCTCCCCTTTATCCCTTCCCCAGTACAGGGTAGCAAACCGGATGTGCGTCTGGTTAACCTCCTTGCCTTTCCTTGCATCTTTATCTCTCTCTCTCTCTCTCTCTCTCTCTCTCTCTCTCTCTCTCTCTCTCTCTCTCTGCAGAAATCCTGCAGTGTTCTTTCTAACCTGTCAGCATGGTCTCGTAATAATGCGCTAACGAATCACAGCTCAAAATCAAAGGCCATATTATTTAGGGCTAAAGGGAAACGGCCTTGTTTCAGTGAAGAATTATTCTTGTATGGTGCTCCCATTGAAATTCTGATGAAATACACAGTATTGGGCGTTCTGTTTTCCCGAAGATATAAATTGGGCACATCATGTGGAACTACTTGCAAAATCGCTGTCATCTGCCGCTGGTGTGCAATCTCGCTGTCAACAATTTTTTTTTCGGAGAGGGTAAAACCGCAGATTATTACGCCCAGCTTGAATCGCATCTCAACTATTGTGCACTTGTGTAAGCCACCACCACTAAAGGCAACATCCGTGCACTTCTTCAACTTCAAAAACGCGCGCTTCGACAAATAGCGAATGCACCTAATTTTCATTCCACTGCGCCACTTTTTCAAAAATATAAGATATTACGTGTGACAAGTCTACGAATACCGACTTCTATGTTCATTTTGTTTCGGCTCCTACAATATTGAATATTTTTTTAATATGCGTCACGGCTTGAATACAAAAATAGTGACTCGCGCACTCGTAGTCACGACATGTGGTCCGTACCATACAGGCGCACAAATTGTCTCATGCAATCCCATAGGCATAGCCTTCCTTCGTTACTAAATAAACTGGAAAGGAAAGGATTTATTCCAAATGTTTTGATGCACAAACACATTCGAGAATACTTTTGCAAGTATGAATGAAGAGATAAAGAAAACAGTTTTATACAAATGGTTTTCTTTATGTTGTCTCTTCCACTGTTTTTATGTAAAGGAATGCCTTAAGCCATTTCCTCTTTCTAAATGCATTATATTTGTATTTTTATAAATATCATGTTTGTAACTGTTATTCAATGTCTTCGTTTTTTTTTCAATTCCACTAAAATCGGGATTTTTTACCTCGATATAGACTTGAAACATGTACGCATTCTTATTTCGATGTTACTACTGCTATGTAAGGGCCTTCAGGCACATTCAAGCTGTATGATGCAGCTTTTCACCTGACGCACCCCCAACAATTTTGTTGAATAGAAAAAAAAACGCGAGAAAATATATGTAAACAACCGTCTTTATGCGTACATCAATCAACTCAACGACAGCATGATACATGATCGCCCACGTCGTCCGTCTGTCCATGCCTGTCCATACGCGTCCGCCCATTTCTCCTTCCGTCCGTCCGTCGTGCATCCTTCCTTCCATATGTCCGTTTACATGTCCGTCCTTTACACTGTTCGGGGACTTCAACGTAGACATTATGGACCTTAGGACCTATTGCTTTGCACACTAGTTGTCATTCACTTCGTGGATATACACTGACGTATTAACGCTCTCGAGTTGAAATTACCGATGTCTGTTCGCGCCATTCCTTGGTTGATACGGACTGTGAATCACCTTTAGGGCACTCCGCTTAACTGTGGTTGATCTTAACCTAACATGCAGGCAACGTCGTAGGGAGCAGATATAGAATGTTTATAAAAATTGGATAGCCATCACTGCGCCCCAATGGACACTTCACGAACAATACGGTCTACTTGAAAAGAAGTTGCGAGACCTGGCGCGGCTCTGTGGTAGATTACTTGGTTGCTACGCACAATGCTGGGGTTCGATTCCTGCTATGACCCTGACATTTCTTCTTTACATTCGTCAGTTCAAAGCAGTCGATGTGAGCTTTTTTTATTAATGCCCACGCATTCGGATGGTTTATTTGTGTTCTCGCCATCCCTGCGTAGATATGAAGTATGACTTGTGGCCATAGGTCGGCGACCTCCCTCATGAGTCGACTCACTCGGAGCCAAATCAAGCCGTGAGTCAGAGACTCCAAGTGAGTAATATTTTTCGTGAGTCTGAGACCGAGGGAGTCCTGTTTCAGAATGTTGTGATGAATCCGAGTGCGATTGAGTCCAAAGCGCAAAATATATTTCTTGAGCGAGTCTATGTGAGTTCCACAGTTTGTTTGTTTGTTCTTTTTTTTTGCTGACCTACGATCCTATCTAGTCATATTTAGCATTACTATCAACTGTGGAGAGAGGTCTGCTAAAGGCTTACCCTACAAAACGACCAGGATTCTATGCGATGCTCTCCACTGCCGTTGCGCACAACGACGCTACGGCCGGGTTCGTCGACTCTCCGACACGGCGCAGAGCCTAATGATGGCACTCGAGGGCGGTCGCCAACAAAAACAGGTTTATTTACCCAAGATACAGCACAGTGCGAAAATCTTGGGCTTGCGGGCTGGTGAGGAACTCCGCAAAACCGACTGAGTGTACGCTTGTGCTAGGGCTATCAGACAAAAGACGGTAACCGAGCACGCTTACGAGTCTAGTTCTTACGCAGGCCTGTGATAATCTGCCCGGCGGCGGGTGAGCACTAAGCAAATGCAAGCTGCCGGGAAAGGGAGTATCATGGGCAGTCAATGACGATGAGCAAGTGATTCTTAAAAGAGAGAAAAGAAGATTAAAGTGAGCCCCGTAACTGTCTGTGCCATAGTGCGACACCTCAACAGTGGCTCACGAGGGATGGGGGTAAGTAGGGATTAAACGGGATAAGGATAGAAAATGGATAGGAAAAGAGGATACCGACATACACAAGTAAAGAGAGGATAGACCAACATGGACACGGTTGAAGGAGTCCGAGGTTGGACACCACTCAGCGAGAGTTTCACGGCGTTTAGAGATGGCGCAGGGCGAGCCGGTCGGTCAGAGCTGCGCTGTCGTCGGAGATCGCGGGGCGCAACCGGTCAGCACTTAATCCAGTGAGCGAGTCTGCAATGAGGATCGGCCAGACACCTTGACGCGTCTTCCGTGACACAAGGGGGACGCATTGTCCAGGCATGTTCAGACAACTATCTCCGTGCAAGAAAAACCAACACGCGGATCGCGCCAGACAAAAAGGCCTGGTCGAAACCATGGTGGCCGTGCTGCCGGCACTCGAGCCGTACACGGCCAGCATTCGCGCAAGCTAGGGAAACGAGATGCCAAAGGGGAGGGCGTGCTTGATTCTCACATTCCTCCTTCCTAAAGACCGAGGCCAGCCTGTCAAAGCGGCTGTCCGAGGCCAAGTAGCAAGGTCGGCTCAGCTGCAAGGGACTGCCCAATGGGGCAATTTACAGCAGGAAGATGTCTCCGCGGAGGCCAAGATAGCGGAAGGGTGCCGCACAACACGGAGAAATGAGGTAGTCGCTTCCGTCGACACAAGCCCATGGTCGGCCAAGATCACACCACTGTGCCGCCAATAGTCTCAACAGTCTCAACAAACCAGGAAGAACTGACTGCTAGGAAGAAGGTTGGCAGCCGAAAAGGAACAGGGCAAGACTGCACAACGGGCGGTATAGGCCGCTCACTGGAAGTTCGGCTATCTGAAGATGGCAGCCATGAACGTATGAGGAGTGGCTGCGAAGTGCGTGCAGTAGCCAACTGCCGAAAGTCGCTGGGACGAGGGCTGGCAGATACGGCCGGCAACCAGGAATGGAAGCCAAAGCGATCACACCAAGGCCTTGGTCAAAGCTTAAGCGGTTCAACCAACCGCCGAAAGCGGCTGCACATGCCGCCAGGTGGCCTGAACTGGACGGAGGTGTCAACAGGCAGAAGAAGAGAACCAGGCCACAGCAGAGAAGACCAGGGGATGGCAGGCCACCGACCAGGAACAGGCAGGTAGCACTGTAGAGCCAGGCACTCTAGGAGACGACTGGGTGACGAAGAAGCGAACAGGAACGCCCCAGGCATAGCTGGCTTGTCATAAAGAGTGCTGTATTCACGCGCATAATTTGCGCCCTCACATAATTTACGCACCCCTAATATTTTGCCAGCATTTCGGGAAAAAACATTTACTCGCATATTTCACACTCCCCGACCCACCCAAGCCAACTTGCCGGCGCGTGCACCCTTGGACCTCTCTATGCTTCGGCTGGGTGCGCACCACGCCAAGTATACGAGCGCAATCAAAAATGCTGCGAGTGCGAAGTCCCTTCTTCCGAGGACGTCCCCTGAACTAGGATCCCGAAAATACCGTACCCTAACACAAAGCTGTTGAAGGAACCACTCGAGCGTTTGTCTCCCCCTATCCCCCAATGTCTACCTACCACTGCGATAATGGCAAGAATGCACGCTCGCGTCACTGCACGGACGACTTTCTGCATCGCAGGCGTGCGAGGGAATGTCGTGCCAACTATTCCCTCGGTCTCTATGTCTGCGCAAGGGTGCGGGCTGCAACGTACGCTTGGTCGGTTTCGGAAGTTTAGATTTCGCCATCCGGCCAACTCGTTTTGACGGTTCTCTTGCAATGTGCTACAGTCATTATATATACGGCGAAATTCAAGCTCGCTGTGGCAAGAGGAAGCGTGCCGCCGCAAAGCACTTCAAGCGGACGTACGTCAACGAGACGATCGGCACGATCGGCATGCGTGAAAGAAGAGTGCGCACTTGCTAATGCAAGTTCCCTGCAATTGAAGGAGGCCTTTCAAATTATGTGTGAATGCTTAGTTCTTCCGCTATCGCCGGGTCATGGGACCGAGTTTCTCCCAGCATTGTCTAAAAAGCTTTAAAAATTGGGGCGTTCGAACGTGCTCGACTGAACCGAGGACGATGCTCTTCGGCAACGCGGTGGCAGCAGCCGCGGCGATGATTCCCAATCGGACTTTGCTATCAGTGATTCCCGGAAGACCACATGTGACGGGATCTGACTGGTTAAGGTACGCGCTAATCTTTTCAAAATTAAGAAGTAAACTTCGTTCATGCTGCAATTCATTTCTTCTTTTTTAGTGTATATACTGCGCGCGTTAAGACTGTGACAGAATAGTTCGTATGCGCTCGTGAAATCGCCGCGTACTTTGCGCGCCCCCTTCTCGGGGCCCCAAAATCGTGAAAAAAAGTGCAGCGAATTATGCGAGTAAATACGGTATCTACCTGACAGTGCTACCCAAGAAAGGGGGTGTTTGCCAGAGTACAGTCGGACTAGAGGAGCGCCACGCGCGCAGTGCGTGCGTGAGTCCGGCCGTGGCTATGGGTAAGGCTCGGTTGGACGACACATAAGAGGGCGATTTCATCTAGGTGGCAATTCTACCACTTCTAGACGTGTGTCCACGTACCGCAGCGCTTCTACTCCCTTTACCAACGTGGCCTGGAATAAAGTGCAGTGAGCCGCTAGAAGGAGAAAGGTTACAAAGTGCGTTTGCGTGGGTTGTACTGGTGGCGTGACTTGATATATGGTCAAGGGCCGGGATTTATATGGGTGTAATGGCGGTGCTTTCGTGGACGGATGCAGCAGGCTGATCCGCCATCATGTTGCCTTGAATCTCACGGTGCCCTGGCACCCAGCACACAACAACATGTTGGTTGAGTGTGTAGAGTGTGCATAAAATGGAGTAAAGTGAAACGAGGACAGGTTTTTTTTTTGTTTTTTAAGACTGTGCAGAGCCGTTACCACACTGAGGGAGTCTGTATAAATTACTGATTTTTGTATTTGTAATTGTTTGATGTGTTTAGCTGCCACAAGTATCACGTAAGCTTCCGCTGTGAATATACTTGTGCCTAGATATAGAAGGCCAGCATCCGAAAAGGAAGGGCCAACAGCAGCGTAGGACACAGAGGAGTTAGGCTTAGAGGCATCTGTAAAGAACTCAGGACGTGTGTATTTGTGTTGAATTTCCAAGAGGTATGTTCGAATATGGGCAATAGGCGCATGTTTTGTAACCTCTAGAAATGACACATCGCAGTCTATAGTCTGCCATTGCCACGGTGGCGGACATGCTACAGGAGCCATTAAACTGTGTTCAAGTGAGACTCCAGTTTCCTCAGCTAGACTTCTCAGGCGAACTGAGAAGGGCTGCCTCATCGAAGGCCTGTTATGAAACAGAAATGAGCTCGACAAATCATTAATAGTAGAGTATAAGGGGTGCCTCTTGTCTGCTTTCACCTTAAGGAAATATAAAAAAGACATGTAAGTTCTTTGCAGATGAAGCGACCACTCATTTGACTCAACGTAAAGGCTTTCTACGGGGCTGGTGCGAAAAGCACCCGTAGAAAGGCGGATGCCACAAGGGTGCACGGGATCCAGCATCTTCAAAGCACTTTTAGTCGCAGACTGAACACACTTTTATAACATTCATGGCTTTCAATTATTTTGTTTTTAAATACTTTATGTGTGGTACGAAGGTCAACTTGTTGTCCAATATTAAGCCTAGGAATTTATGCTCCGCATTCACAGACAGACGTTAGCCGTTCAGTTCAATGTCGGGTTCTGAGTGCATGCCTCTTTTTCGGGAGAACAAGACACACGTGCTTGTTCCTGGGTTCAGCCGGAATCCGTTTTCCTCTGCCCATTTGCAGACCTTGTTTAAACCTAACTGAACCTGCCGCTCACACATTGCTAGGTTGCCTGACTTAAAGCCAAGCTGGACGTCATCGACATATGTGGAATAGAACATGTTGCAGGGGATGGACAGGTGCAAGGAATTCATTTTAATAATGAAAAGTGTGCAACTAAGTACACCACCTTGCGGTACTCCCGTTTCTTGCACAAATGTTTGCGAGAGAGTACTGCCCACACGGACGCGGAATTTCCGATTGGACAAGTAACTCTCGATTATGGAAAGCATTCTACCGCGCACACCCAGGTGAGACAAGTTTCTTAATATGCCAAAACGCCATGTGTCGGAGAAACACTGAGAGGAAGTACTGTTTGTGGACGAAAGCGTCTCGGATCTGTGCCTCGATACGCACCAGATGGTCGGTGGTGGATCTACCCTCTCGAAACCCACACTGAAATTGGTCGAGCAGATTGTGTGTTTCAATGAAATGTAAAAGTCGGCGGTTTATCATTTTTTCAAAAAGTTTACAAAGGCAGCTGGTTAGTGCAATGGGCCTATAACTTGAAACTGAGGAAGGGTCCTTGCCCTGTTTCAAAATAGGGATAACAATAGCCTCTTTCCAGGAAGCATCCAGGAAGCAGGGATGGTGCCTGAAAGCCAGGTAGCATTTTATAGAGAGAGTAAAGTTTTTTTTGCGTTTTGAGCGGCAGGTTTTTCAACATTTCATATGTGACACGGTCGTAGCCTGGAGCGGAATTACTGCAAGTGTTTAGTCATGTTTGTAGCTCAGCTAAGTTGAAAGGTTGGTTGTATGCCTCGTAATTTGTGCACTTGAATTCTAGTTTCTGCTTTTCTATCTTTGCTTTGTATCTTTGGAATGCTTCAGTGTAGTGTGACGAGCTAGACACCTGCTCGTAGTGTGCACCGAGGAAGTTCGCTTGATCTTCCAGGCTGTTACCCTGTGTGTTTACGAGTGGGAGTGAGTGTACTTGTCTTCCTGCTACCCTACGAACCATGTTCCAGACTTTAGCTTCTTGTGTATATGAATTTATCCCTGATAAAAACTTGTTCCAGCTTTCTTTTCTGGCCTGCCGACACGTTCTCCTGCCTCGAGATTTTATTTTCTTAAAGCTCTCAAGAGTTTCCGCTGTCGGCGAGTTCCGCAGCAACCTCCATGCCCGGTTCTGATCCTTTCGCGCATTCTGACACTCAGTGTTCCACCACGGAACGTGTCGTTTGCCGGGCAGTCCAGATGTTTGTGGAACGCACTTGGTTGCTGCGTCAGTAAGAAAAGCCGTGAAGTACTGCACAGCTTCATCTATGCCTAATCCGCATATGTCAGTTCAATTTAAGTGAGTAAGCTTTTGAAATTGTTCCCAGTCGGCTTTGTTTACCAGCCATTTGGGAACATGTGGAAGACATTCATTTATTATTGGTGTACTCAAAGCTAAAGGGAAATGGTCACTTCCGTATGGATTATTTATGACTTTCCACTGAAGTAATGGTACAAGTGAAGGAGATGCGATACTGAGGTCAATGGAAGATTAAGTTTTGTTGGCAAGGTTATAATATGTTGCCTCTTTCCTATTCAACAGACAACCACCCGATGAAATGAGGAATTGTTCAATGAGACGACCTCGTGCATCACAGCGAGAGTCACCCTACAGACCATTATGTGCGTTCAGGTCCCCAATGACCAGGTAAGGTTCAGGTAGTTCGTCTAATAAAGGCTGGAATTGAAGTTTTTCAAGATGGTGGTGCGGAGGTATGTACAAAGAGCAGACTGTGACAAGTTTGTTTAGAATAACTGCTCGGACAGCCACCGCCTCGAGGGAAGTTTGAAGGGGTAATTGTGTACATGCTATACCTTGACTAACTATAACCGCTACACCACCGGATGGTGGCATGGCATCATCTCTATCCTTTCGAAAGGTTACGTAGTTACGTAAAAAGTTTGTGTTTGTTCGTTTCAAGTGTGTCTCTTGTACACACAGCACTCTTGGATTGTGTTCATGGAGGAGTTCTTGTAAGTCATCAAGGTTTCGAAGAAGGCCTCTGATGTTCCACTGTAATATTTCTGTCTGCATATTTAAACAAGAGAGATGCTGCTGTGTGTACAAAGAGTTTCCTGTGTTGGAGTGAACTCGTTAATACAGGTGCCAGGACGATCGTCCGGCCCCGTTATTGGTTTTTTTGTTTTTCTTGGCGCCTTCCAAGGAGGCGCGCCGCTCTATCGGTACCAAGGGTACCGTTGTATTCATTGCCTCCTCAGAGGCACTGGATGCCCGCACATGCGAGCTGGTGGTTTGGATTTTAGGCCTCGCCTGGTGAGGTGAGTCCTTGAGACCAGAGGACCCTGGAGTCTCCGGCATCAATTTGCTTGGAGGCGGAGTAGACTGAACTACTGCCGCCTTGGGGGCAGGCGCCACAGCCGATGGCTCGCTCTGCGCGGGCCGAAGGGGTGGCGAGGGCTGGTGCGGCGTTGCCCCCTGACGCGCCGCATGAGCATATGTTGCGCCGTAAAATGGCGACACTCTTCGTCTTGCTTCTTTGAATGTGATGTTTTCTTTGACTTTAAGAGTGATGATTTCTTTTTCTTTCTTCCAGTTAGGACACGAACATGAATACGCGGCGTGTTCCCCGTCACAATTCACGCAGTGAGGCGTAGTAACACAGTTATCAGATGTGTGGTCGTGGCCACCACATCTTGCACAAGTTTCCTGACCCCGGTAGTTCTGCGAGCCATGAACAAATCGTTGACATTTATAACACTGTCTTGGATTGGGAATGTAGGGACGGACAGAAAGTTTGATGTAGCCTGTGTCTATAGATGAAGGCAGTGTGCTAGATGCGAAAGTGAGTATTAAATGTTTGGTAAGTATTTCTTTGTTGTCGCGTCTGATGACGATTCGTTTCACATCCGTGACATTTTGCTCTTTCCACCCTTCAAGCAGTTCCTGTTCAGACATTTCAAGAAGGTCTGCTTCTGAAACAACTCCGCGTGTGGTGTTCATTGATCTGTGAGGTGAAACAGATACTGGGATATCACCAAATGCTACGAGACTGCCAAGTTTTTCATAGTGATGTTTTTCAGGCAGCTCAAGGAGAAGGTCGCCGCTAGCCATCTTTGTAACCTTGTATCCTGGGCCAAAGACATCAGTCAGAGATTTCGCAACAAGAAATGGAGATATGGCTCTGGCTTGTTTTGTTGAATTTTCGCTGTGCACAACATGGAATTTTGGAAAGCGTTGTCTGGGTTGGCTGAAAATCGATATGACATCGTGCGTCCCCTCTTAGGCGGGGGACGATCTAGGAGACGGGGAAATGCAGGTGTTCCCATAGTAGTGTACTTTTTTTCGGCAGCAATGGCGACCACCCACCATGGAGTCCAACCAGGGGACGCTGAAGCACTTAATAGCATAAGGCTGCAGACGCCAGCCGTACATTGCCACTATAACCAAATATAACTACTCAAGGTTGAGTAATTACACAAGGTTAACCCTTGCCACCAGGAAAATTGGAAGTAAACAGAAGAGAGAAGTAGACAGGACAGACTAAAAAAGAGAGAGATAAAGACGAAGTTGTAGGGAAGAGAGATAGGAAAAGGTGACTGCCGATTTCCCCTGGGTGGGTCAGCCCAGGGGTGCCATCTACGTGAAGCCGGGGCCAAAGGGGTGTGTTGCCTCTGCCCGGGGGCCTTAAAGGTCCAATCACCTAGCGTCGGCTCAACCCCCAGGATCCCCTTTTCCCCGGACACGGCAAAGCCACGCATGGCTAGGCGTGGGAGGGAGTCAAAACTCCCACGTTAGGTCCTGGTGGCGTGACTTAGGGCCAGCCTTGCAGTCTTCCTGCGGTTGCTTGACCTTGCAGTCTTCCTGCGGTTGCTTGGCCTCCCCAAGTCGCTTCTGTTGGTGGCGAAAGGGTTTGAGGGTCTGTATGCACCCAAAGGGCTTGCACGCACGAGACTTCACGCATTGTCACACGTCCAATAAAGAGCGTCGTGCTTCATGCCAGGCAAGGTAGCAGAACAGCACAACTTTTAGAAAGTCTTACGGCCAAAAGTGTCTTCGGCCAGCCGCTAGTCATGTAAGAATCTTGGGATGGCTTTCTTGAGATTGCAGGGTATCCCCACCTTCGAAGGCTCCTGGGGAGCTTCTTCGGGCGAGATGATGGGCAGGAAAACGATGACAAATAGACGCGAATCCAGCGTGCCCGCAGCAAACCAGACCGTGTAAACGGCACCCGGCGCCGACAGCGATAACCAGACTGTCAATACGCACCCGCTTCTTGGGAGCGCACTAAACGGATCACACTGTTGTAGCTTTGGTAGTTCGTGCCTGCTTAGGCGATACCGACACAAGTGACGCGCTCACACGAGCTGATTGACTCGAAAGTTACAACACCGTCGGGGTTCGTGCCTTTCGACCCATTGGAGCCAGAAGCCTCGCAGTGCCTGTGTGGTGCGATTTATCTCAGCAGTAGCGCGCACACAAGTGTAAAACTCCGAAACAAGGACACTTTTCAAAGGCGAGAGCCACGACGTTTAAACTACCTTTACAGTAGTGCGCAACAAAGTTTCACTGCTGCAAAATCAACGTCCAGCGTGCGAGGCGGCCTCGGGCTCACAAAAGCCCTTAAGCCAGACGAGCGTCATAGCCCATGGGGTCCGTTTTACCCTCAAATGACACTCCATTGTCACCAGTCAAGCTTCCGGAGGGCGAAATCTCGATTGACGTCCCGAACTTAAAGGCAGTGGTAGCCAGGGTCGCAAATGGTCGTATGGCGCCGGAAGGGACGATCCTGATGCCACCGCTTGGGAAGTCATGCCTGTGAGCACGGGGAAGTCTGGCACGGAAAGATTAGGGTAATGCACGCCGAGGGCGCGCGTGATTCACCCAAAGGGGGATATGGGATGGACAGTCTTTGAAGTAAGGGAAATTCAGAGCAAAATGAGATGTGAAGAGAGGCTTGGGAAAATGGAGGAGAGTAAATGGCCAGGGAAAGCGTTCAGGTATTTATGTAAGAAAAGTCTGGACAGAATATGGAGAAAAGGAACTAGGAGGCTCACCAGTAAATATACGGCTGGCCGTGTGGCCGATAAGGCAACAAGGAGCCTTAAGCGAGAAGTCGAAGAGGTGGAGCAGATTTATTGTATGAAAACCATGGAAAAGAAGCCAACCCTCAGTAACTACCGAAATGGCAAGAGCGAAATAAGGCGGGAGAGGTTTTACGATAATTCAAGAAAAGTCGCTTTACTGTCCGAAGCGAGGTCGGGTTGCCTTAAAACGCGTAGTCGTAAAGCAAGGTTCAATAAAGAAGCAGAATGATGTACAAGCTGTGGGGGAGAAAGGAAACGATGGAACATGTTCTGATTGAATGCGGTGATATCCACTGAGGTATACGTGGATATCACCGCGTTCAATCAGAACATGTTCCATCGTTTCCAAGCCTACATTTTGCTTTGGGTTTTAGGGACCAACATGGAAAGCTGGGCACGTTCGCGATAAAATCAAGAGACGGTTAGAGTATTGATGGCAGAAAAGTAGTAATTTATGACAGAAATTGTGGGAAAATGAGGTCATTCTGCCTGAAGAGGCAGAGAGATTGAACATAAATTTATATTTTTCTTAGATATAATAATATCAATTGAATCGAAGTAGGTAAGGCATGGGGCTAATATTAAAAAAAGGTTTTCTTTTCAATTTTTTCTTGCGAACCTGGTGCCACACATGTCACCGCCCCGTCTTAAAGGGGACGCTTATAGCACCCATTCATCCATCACACAACTAACGGGCCAGCGCCGCGTGACACAACGGGGCTGCTTGCGAGGTGGAAAGCAGTTTTTTCCGGAGCTTTTTTGCAGGGGGAACAACTGAAGACATGATCTTTTTTTAACGCTGTTTCATCTTGAACCACAGGTTGGGAGGTTGAGGCAAAAGGACACAACTGGTGCCTCTATTTATTTTTTTTAGAAAATTTCGAACTGTGGAAACTTGGTATATAAGCTAGGTAGCACATACCTTATACCCAAAGGAAACTTTCTGCATTGACGTTTGAAGGTAACGAGTGAAATAAAAATGTATGTCCACTACTTTCAAATTTTTCTTTCATTTCGCCCGACCGTATGCCTATATTGTGTGCTACAAGTTTCATTAGAAAACTAGTGAAGTTGTCCAGAAGGACAGCACCAAACAAACGTGGCCCGACTGGGCCGCGCCACCCATACAGCAGTAGCAGCAGACAAACGACATTTACAACCGTAAAAGCGCACATAAAAATCAATCACTACACTCTTTACAGTGATGAACGTACTGAGTGATTCGGTGATCATAGTGGGCCGATTTCTGCGAGGGAAGGACGAAAGCCATGGGGCTCCCAGTTCGAAATAACCGTAATAGATACCGACGCGTTCGAATTCTCGGAAGTTTTCCCCCATAGAAATACATATATGGTTGTGCCGGGACCAGAGCGTCAGTTCTAACTAAGTTCAAATAATCCAAGTTGGAAATAACGAGCTTTACTGTATTGATAGGTTTTGTACGTGCCCTTTCAGTGGCTTCGATCACGGTTGGCCTCACTTTGCAGCACTCGCAATCCTGCATGTAGTGTTCGAAGAGTGGGTGGCAGCCTCAATCTCGACCAAAAGGATCACATGGTGTCCGCAACTGCACTTTTGAAGTATGATCACAATCCAGGGGCCTGTTGAAGTCGTTTCACCAGCACCTGGTCTCTACGATACGGATTGCTTGCGCGCGACATCATCGACGCACGACATGACGGCTTTGGTGACGTCGAGACAGTATAATCACGTAGTGATTAACATGCATCAGCGTTATAACGACGGCATCGGAACGTTATTGCGCCTCTGTTCGTGAATAATGGGGGAATAATAAAAAATATAGAAAACTAGAGTGCGCGCGGTACACGCTGCAGGTCGTTTAGCGTACTGCGCATGCGCATTGGTGTGCCGCTATACTCCGCTAAAATATAACTTTCTAATGTTCGGAACAGAATGCGCACGTGGATTCTGCACCGTTTGTGAATCACAAACCAGCTACCGACAAGACGTGGTAACGCGAAATTTGAGAACCGAATAATTTAAGAATTTAAGAAATGCTTCAGCCTACAGTTGAAGTGCTTAATTTTCATGAAGCCGTTTCACTAGTGTTCGACCAGGGAAACGCCATGATATGATTGTAGGGCGCGTCGTGGTGAAAAATCTGGATCAGTTTTGATTAGCTGGGGTTTCTTAACACGACCTAAATGAAAGCCCACGTGTGTTCTTTGAAATTCGCCCCATCGAATTGCGGCCGCCGAGAATCGAACCTGCGTCCTCCCGCCGACACCTTTCCGCCAATTCGCTCGTAAAATACCTCGAGGTTCCGGTTACTGGGCTAGCGTCGTCACCGTGAGTTGTCTCATGGGGGACACCACGGAGTTTTAGAATAGCGCACCGCGAACCCTTGCGGTGCGGTTGCTGCCACTGCGCAAGCGTCGTAATGCAAGCCGTCGTTCGCGGCCCGCCCGTAGAAAATTCAAAATATCGTGCGGCAATCGCTGCCCACGAGGCCCGTGAATGGCTGTGTGTATCTTCCGTGCATTTGGGTTTGCGGTCGGGGTGAAAGTCTTTAGACTTCCCGGGGGGAGCAAACGCTATTCTAAAACTCATATGCCGTCCGCAACTAAGGCAACGCCCGCAACCCCTTCGAACGTTATTCTAAATCTCTTTACCGACGGTGCCGTACGCTCCAGCGGTACAAACGAAACACGAATATTCCAGTGCCGCTTTCCTCACTCGTACCATAAACATGTCGATGTCATCAGCCGCGAATATTAAAACATTGCTCACCTGAAGACGGCGTCATTTCACACGAAAGTCCGGGAATACCGCGCCTGCAACTTTGCCGTTGCCCTTACGGTAGTGGAATGCGGATGGCACTGCACCGAATGACAACTGCAATTAGAGTTCCTTGCGCAGGCGCAAGGAAAGCATTTACTAACCGAAGTGTTGTTGATTAGAGGCAAGTTGAACCCTCGTGCCAATTTTCTTATCCAACAGACATGACTTTTTTACCAATCTAGAATATCACCCAACCCCTGTCTGTGAAAGTTTGGAGACAACCGTCGAACGATCGGCAAAACAACACCAACCCCGTGTGTGATTTCCAGTTTAGATTAACATATGTGCACTGTAGCGTTTATAAAAGAAGCAATAAAAACGGTTCATTTTGCGCCGTATCTGCGTTGTTCTGGTGCATACCCCGCGTAGTGTTCTGAAATAACACGTCATTATTTTTAATACCTCCGTCCCACTCTACCCAACAAACAAAAAATAATAAAAATAATAGAGATCTCATAGTTAGTTACACAAATAAATACCAATTCAAAATATTTACATTCACATAGTAGGGAAGAAGTTCGCAGGCAGTTATTAGAAATCTTACAATATCCTTCGTGCAGCGGACTCTGTAATGAAGTCGAGAAATTGCCTATGTCCCGCAACATTCATTAAAAATTATTTTACAAGCATTTTACGATATGAACGACAAGCATGCCGTCAGATAAAAGTCGTTGCCCCTGTATCTGGTACCTTTAATAGGTAGGAAATCCACAATCGCCAAAAAAGAACGAATTCAATCTTTCCGCAAACTCAGCGGTCCGTGAGAACCGTTGTAGTTGTTTACGAAATTGTAATATCGCGAGAGGCGTCACATTTCAGGCAAATGGGATGTTTTGTTTGCGACCGTGCCAAGAAACATGAGCTCCCAGGTAGAAGTGAAGCTCACGCTTATTCGCCTGCGCGTTGTCGATCCTGCGTGCATGTTGCAACTTTTTGGAAGATTATTATCTTTGAAAGCGTTCGCATGTGATACCGTGGGCTCGTAACTCGAACAGGACGTAAGTATTATCAAGCAACAACACTGTTTCTTTTTTCTTCTTTCTTCTTGCACTCTGTTTGTCGTGCTGTTTCCCTAGCCAATCAAGACTTTACGTTAAAAGGTCTCTCTAACACTTTTCACGACTTCATAGTTTTACATGTTTTTTTTTTTAGTTAGTTGCGCGCACTGACAGCTTAACGGATAAGTGCAGCAAGAAATGCAAGAAACGCAGTGCAAAGTTATTCAGCGTAGAGGTATCAAAATACAATAAAATCGATGCTTACCCTCAACTCGATTTTCGCGGGCTCACCTCGCCATGTTTCCCTCGCCATCTGACGTCGGAAGGTTGCCCAATGAAACGAACTGAAAGCCCTATCATACAGGAAGCTCGCATGACAGATTGCCTGTTACGTCCAGCGTATTAAAGACGCCGTTGCGATGGTAAAAAATAATATGGCTCTTGAAGAGGGAACGACACGAGCCAAACAAGCCAGCTCGCGATTGGATTGGATTCGATAAACTTTTATTTGGTCCTCCAAAACACAGATCACTGTGTTGCGGGCAGCTGCCTCGTGGGGACTGAGCTGCCGAACTCCTCAGCCGCCTCGCGGGCTTGGTGGACAGCCCAGAGCTGATCTGCCAAAGACGGAGCTGCGGATGGCTGCCTCCGATCTGGCAGAGGTGATGTTCGATAAATGAGCGGATTTGGTACACTGCCACAGCATATGTTCTAATGAAGCTATTTCCCCACAATTTGGGCAAAGATTACTTGGGTATAGGTCCGGGTGCATGATGTGTAACATTTTCAAAGTAGGTGCGATGATGTTTTAGGGCGATCACATTCAGCCATTGGCACCTGCCAATACCCACAACGCAGATCCAAAGATGTAAAGTACTCGGCGCCTTGTAAACAGTCAAGAGCATCGTCTATTCGTGGTAGCGGGTAGACATCTTTTTTCGTAATATTGTTTAAGCGGCGATAGTCCACGCAAAATCGTACGGTGCCATCTTTTTTCTTGACCAGAACCACAGGTGATGACCAAGCGCTTTGAGAAGGCTGTATGACTCCACGTTTAAGCATGTCATCTACTTGCTCCGTAATGACGCGGCGCTCTTCGGCGGAAACGCGGTAAGGACGCTGTCGCAGAGGCGAATGTGAGCCGGTGTCAATAGTATGAGCGATAGTCGTGGTGCGGCCCAAAGCAGGTTCTTGAAAGTCGAAAAAAGAACGAAACTTGTTAAGGAGAGCAACAAGTTGGCGGCGATGCGAGAGGGGAAGGTCTGCGTCAATAGCATTGTCGAAGGCTGACGAACTTGATGGCTCAGACGCATGAGTGATTGCAGCAATGTCACATGGCGTTTCGTCGGGAAGAATAATATCATTGATATGGTCGACAGGTTGCACATATCCTAACGTTTCACCACGAAGTAAGCCAATGGGGTAGTTGCAGTGGTTGGTGACCAGCATTACGGTTAAACCAGACGCAATTGTAAGAACAGCAAATGGGAGAACGATGCCTTTGCGTTCAGTAAAAACCGGAGATGGCGTAAACACCACCGTGCCGTCAAGTTGCGCCAGACATGAAAGGCTAATAGGGACCGAAGCTTCAGGAGGCAAGGTGATGTCGTCATCAGCGATGACTTTGCAGAGCAGAGGAGAGCGGTCGGGTGGTGGAAATTCACATGTTGGCACAAGGGACACTTCGGCACGGGAACAATCGATGATAGCTTCATGACGTGATAAGAAATCCCAACCCAGGATAAGGTCATGAGAGCAAGATGGTAGAACAAAAAACTGTACGACGTACAAAACGTCTCGGATGACGACGCGCGCCGTACACACAGCCGAGGGATGAATGCGTTGCGCGCTAGCCGTGGACAGCACCAAGCCACTGAGAGATGTTGTCACTTTCTTCAGTTTCCTACAAAAGTTTGCGTTCATCACAGAAACGGCGGCCCCGGTATCAATTAACGCTAATGTGGCGACTCCCTCAACATCGACATCAACAACATTTTGCGGCGAAAATGGAGGCCTTGGGAATTGCGCACAAGTTGCAGTTCTTGCCTCCGGAACTGCACTGATTAGTTTCCCTCCTCGAGAGGTGGTCGACGACGCATAGGCGATGGCGATCGGCGACGAGGTGATGGGAAACGAGCAGTCGATGGGTGGCGATCCGAGTCGGAGTGCCTCTGTTCATATGCAGACGTGGTGGTCTGCTGCGGTGCGTAGGTAGGAGCTCCGAAGTATGCGTGCGTAGGCGTGGGACGGCGGCGGCAGAAGCGTGCAATGTGGCCAGCGATGCCACACGCGAAGCAGATGGGACGATTGTCTCGGGTGCGCCACTCATTAGATGGACGGAAAAGGCGAGGTGGGGGCCTGTAGACTGGAGGCGAGGCCGGAGGAGGTGGAGCCGATAAGGCGACTGGATGAGGTGGGGGCCGCGCGACCACAGCTGCGTAGCTGAGAGGTGAAGGCGGCGCAGTTGGTGCGTAGCCAGCAGTTGAGAGATCAGATGGCACCGAAGTGCACGGGTAAGAGGCCGGAACTGTAGGGAGTGCATTGCAAATTTCAGTGCGTATGGCCTGCTGCATATTCGAAGGGAGGCTTGTCGTGGGCGCGTCACTATGCGGCAGCAGGGAAAGCTGTCGGGCGACTTCCTCCCTGATGAAGTCTTTAATCTGGTTCGACAGAGTTCCTTGGTGAACGTTGCCATTGGCGAGTGCGACGGCCGAGATCGAATCTGGTGATGGAACACTCTGTCGGGCGATGGAACGCTGACGACGCAATTCATCGAAGCTCTGGCACAGGCTTACGAGGTCTGCCACCGTGGTCGGGCTCTTCGCCAGCAACATCTGGAATGCGCCATCCTCGATGCCTTTGAGAATATGTCGAATTTTCTCTTCTTCAGGCATGGATGAGTTAACACGCCTGCAGAGGTCGAGCACATCCTCAATATAGCTAGTAAAGGTCTCACCAGGTTGCTGGGCTCGGTGGCGCAGACGCTGGTCAGCGCGGAGCTTGCGGACCTCTGGTCGGCCGAACGCTTCGGTCACGAGGGTCTTGAAGGTGGACCAGCTGGCGATGGCGGTTTCGCGGTTGGTGAACCATAGCTTGGCGACGTCAGCCAAGTAAAAGATGACATAGGCAAGCTTGGAGTCGTTGTCCCATTTGTTGCTGGCACTCACGCGTTCGTACAAGGAGAGCCAGTCTTCGACGTCTTGCTCACCACTGCCGCTGAAGATTGGTGGGTCCCGCTGACGGGTAGCACCGGGGCAGGTCGACGGGGCAGCCGATGGTGCTGGCTGTGCTGGGATGGGCTGGTTGGCGACTGCGTCAGTCATGTTGTACGGTAGTCTTTCGGCCAACTTGCGAGAGCGGAGCTCCAGGTCTGCTTGGGGATCTCAGCAGCCTCCACCAAATGCGATGATGTTTATTAGAACAGAGGAGTCGCAACGAGGTCGCGACGGAAAATGGGCGAACAGCAAGTCTGGCAAAGGCGGCACAGGTTCTCGCGCAATCAGAGCACGGGCTTCTCGTTGTCTTCCGAAGGCGCATACGCGTTGGTGCGTATGCTCCACAACATAGGGTACATCCTCGTTTACATGCAGACGGTTTCAATGTTATCCATCTTGAGTGCTAAGGCGATGGCCACCTGTTCCGCAATGACTGGGTCTTTCGTCCTGACCTTCGCTGAGTTGACGACACGGCAAGCCCCATCGACCACCACTGCCACAGAAGCTTTCCCATTGGCGTAGGAAGCCGCGTCAACAAATACGACCCCTCGTTCCTCACTTGAGACTTGACGAAGTATAGTCCTGGCCCTTGCTACTCTTCCCCGATGTCGTGTTCTCATTGCATGTTATGTGAGGACCATTGCACATCAGACAGCACGCTCGACACTCATGGTTAGCAAGGTCGACATCTGTCTTTCCACGTGTTGGGCAGCGGCTGGATCGATGGTGTCGTCGGATGGGGGCATACATCGGTACGGTGACCGACCTTGCCACAGTTGAAGCAGGTTGGGACTGTCTTGCGGTAGCGCTGTACGGGGTTGTTTTCACCAAATACGAGCACACTTCTTGGAATGTCAGCATGTTCGAACGTCAGCACGACTATACGTTGGTGGTTCCAAGACATCGAGTACGCCGAGTGCCTATCACTTTGTTCCTCGGCGAGACTGTGCGTTGGACTGTATATACAATTTCACTCAAGGCTCATTGGGCACCGTGACCTCCCCAAAAATGCACTGCCGAGGCTGTGAAGTCGGCTTTTGTACTCTCGTGCAACCACCCAGAAAAGAGGAAATTCCCCTCTACGTAAAAAAGGTCCATAGTTTCTATAAATGTGGTTGGCAAGTCAAATTACACCTCGGCCCATTTGGTCAGTTGTTTGAGGTAGCTATGCACTGGTAGAGTTCTTCCAGGGAATCGCAGCGCTGATATGTTGAGCAAGCGTTGGATCAATGCCTCGTTCGGAGTGTTGATCACGGTGATGCTTTGCTTCCAAACAAGATACAAGCCATATTGCCTAAAATCAATTAAGAAGTCTGGTGTGTTTCCTGCTGCCTGTAAGAGGGCTGTATGTATTGCTTCCACGATGACGCATTGTCCCTTATACGCAGCTAAGTTGCATGTAACTCTGGGTTTGACGACAGCAACATAGCCGCCTGGGTTGAGTCGAGGGGCGTAGCGAGGGTGCTACAAGTCCCCCGTCAGTTTCAGAGTGGTTCGATGCTTGGATATCGAAGTGACTGTGGTCCAATGTTAACAAGAGATGTCTTCTGTGTCAAACGGCAAGAGTGCAGTGGGCCCAGCGGTGGCCTGATGTTTGGTGATATCTCCGAGTACCCACTCTGTATATGGCATGAAAGTTCCCGGCGTGGGCGCGGGGTCGCTGGCTTGTTGAACTTACATGTAGTCAGGGTCGTGTCCTTTCCCGGGAGAGCTAGAAGCCGACGCCGCCATAACCGGCGGTGAGCTAGGTAACGCCTACCTACGTGGTACTCTGAGTTTTGTTCCACATACGACCTCATATTTCTTGCGAAGAAGATGGCGTCAGAGTGGCCTATTAGGTGAAGATGATGCAACCATGGATCGCACTCGTGGTGAGGAATTGTCTGATACCAGTTGCGTTGGTCTAGGAGCAGTGGCTTTAGCTAAAGAACTTCACGAACAGGGAACGAGCTTAACAGGAATCCTGTTGTTGTTGTTGTTGTTCTCCTATCGTTAGTGGCGCATACCCACTGTGGGGGATTGGCCAAGAATCGAGTGGCCTTAAAATTTACTGTTCAGATTTAGAATGATGGAGGTATAACAGAAAGATTACCGATAGCCTATAGGCAAGTGTGGTGCTTAATGTAATGCATAGAAATATTTACATAAACAAATTTATTCTTAGAATAGAGCAATAGTCTGATTTTATACGTATATAATTAGGTGAACATGTTAAGATAATGAAACTGGTTAATTAGTCAACCTATTAGTTTCATCAATATAGTCCCGGACGGCCGCGCATACTGTGCCATTACAGAAACCAGAAATGGAAGCTCCAAAAGACAAAATGACAGGCAGAGATAAGTCCATACCAATGCCACGCAAAGGTATTTCTAATAGGGTTTTTCGTAATGTGTTAAACCGCCTGCAGGTCAAAAAGAAATGGTCTATTGTTTCCAGTTCATCACAGAATGCACACAGTGGCGAAGGTGCCTGAGCAGACCTGTGTTTATAGAAATTTAGATTTGGTACCCGGCAGCGCAGCCTTGTGATAGCTACTTCTTGTTTTCGAGTGCGGCAAAAGTCTCTTCGCCAGGGATATAATAAATGGCGATATTCTGTAGAGTTTGTTAGTGCTGAACCTTTAAAGACTTGCATAAGCGTACGTCTGCGGAATCGAGCAGCAGTCACATAAGCGGATGATGGACAGAGCGGTAGAATTGGTTCGCTGATTGACGACTTAGCTAAGGAATCTGCTATTTCATTAAGAAACAAACCTTTATGTCCAGGCACCCAAACTAATCGCACTTTTCTTAAATGCGCAGGTACTAATGCACGGAACGCCTTTGTTACGTGATTATCAGCACCAACAGAAAGTGCCGCACAAAGAGAAAGGGAATCTGTTATTATGACAGCTGATGTAATTGCTGTATCTAACTTGCGTAAGGCGAGCACTACTGCCAGAAACTCAGCCACAAAAACGGGTATGAAATCGGGTAGTCGAAGGGAATAAATCCAATTTAAAATAGGGCTGAAAATACCAACCCCTGACTTTTCGTCGTATTGCGATGCGTCTGTAGCAATAATAACGTTCGTTGTAATACGGCGCAGGTGATCTTGGAGTAAACCATCCAAAATATTATGGGGAAGTAATTTGGCATTATTAGGAAAAATGTCGTCGAATTGAATTTCTACCGGGGCTGAATTATAACGACTCGGCATGATGTCGCATATACGTACGTTTAGAGGCTCCAGTAAATTTTGCACAAATATAATTTGTGGCGTGTGAAATCGCGGCCATCTGGCAGCAAAAAATGATTCCGGGGTGGAAATAAAGGCTGTTTCTGAATGTCGTAATGGTGATTCATAAATTCTTAAGAATGTCTGAACAGTCAGAAGGCGAATTCGACAAGAAAGCGGAGGGACCCTCGATTCGAGATATAACACATTGTTGGCGACTGTTTTGGGAAGGCCAAGGCATAAGCGTAAAGCTTCTCTTTCCAGAAGAATTAGAGGCCACAACTTGTAAGCTGGAACTCCAGAGAAAAGCACACAACCAAATTCCAAAATGGGACGAACATACATGCGATATATCATTAATAATGTGTCTCTTCTCATACCTATGCGGTAGTTACTTAGCCTACGTAATATGCCAATGGCCCGCACACCTTTTCCGGCGATATATTCGATATGAGATCGCCAGTTGAGCGATGTGTGATAAATTACTCCAAGGTATTTAACAGATTCCACCTGTGGTATATCCTCATGATGGTAAGACAGAGAGATGTTCACAGGGTATTGCAGCGGGAAAACAAGGAGGGCACATTTACTTGGATTAAGTAAAAAGCTGTTGCCATCGAGCCAGCTCTCCAATATATTAAGGTAAGTCAGCAGCCGTTCATATAAGGTCTGAATGTTATCTGCCATTGCAAAAAATGCGATATCGTCTGCATAAACATAAGTTGTTATATCCTGTTTACGTGGGATGGTGCTCATTAGTAAATTAAATAGCACCGGGGAAAGCACCGAGCCTTGCGGTACTCCCCTCGTTTGGGTATGAGTAGATGATGAAAACCCATCTTTAAAACAATAAAATTTCCTGTCTGCGAGAAAATTGTGAACCCACGCTACTATGTATGATGGAAAATCAAGGTATTCTAATCGATCTATCAAAATACAGTGCTCCACGGTATCATATGCTTTAGCGATGTCTAAGGTAACTAAAGCAGCATATTTTTTATGTAGCCGAGCTAATTGAAGCCTACTTTCTAAGTCAACGTGGGCATCCCAAATTGAACAACCAGCCCTGAACCCAATTTGACAAGGACTTAGAATAGACCTCGTGGTAATAAGTTCATTAATTCGTATATTGATGATTCTCTCAACCAATTTCACTAAGTTTGATGTCAGTGCGATCGGCCTTATGTTATCCAACGTGTATGCATCATTTTCATTTTTTAGCAACAATACAATTTTGGCAAGTTTCCATTCTGGAGGTATCCATGCATTCCCCAAAGAGTAATTCACTAGTTCTAGCAAAAGATTAGGCGATTCCTGGAGTAAACATTTCAACATAGAGTTCGTAATCCCATCTGGTCCGGGAGCCGTCCTCGGTAAGCATAATACTGTCTGATTCAATTCAGCTAAAGAAACTGTTCTTGTTGACTTTCACTTGTGGCTAAAACCCACTGTGGAGGATTGGCCAATAATTCAGTGGTCTTATAAAATATTATTCGATTTTAGAGTAAAGGAACTTAAAAAATAAAAAAAATCTGTTTCCTTCTGCATTTTCGTCGTGCTCTAGTAATAAAATACTAAACTTGCTGACAAAAAAAGATGATTTTGGCGCCATCTTTCAATTAACATCAAAGTATACTTGCCGGGCTTCGTCTTAGAGGCGATAGACGGCAAAACCATTCAATGTAGTTTTAATGTTGTTGCAGATTCTTGTTTATATTGTTGCATAATGTTGTTTCCTCCTCCTTTCCACAAGTGCTTGATGGCATAGAGTGTCTCAAAATTAACTAGAGGGCACTCTGGCACTGCAATCATTCAGCGACCATGGGAATGATGAGTAGTACACACATTTGCCTAGTCTTCGTACTTGCGGGTGGCGAATCGTACTTGCGGCTTCGGTATTGCTGTGTTTTGATTTTGTTTAAAATAAAAAGATTCAACCCTTTTGAACTTCGTGACCCAATTTGGAAAGGTAATTTTAAAAAATAGGGTGGTGAAGCGCAATCGCTGAACATTTGCTGATTTTTGTTTTGTGAGAAAACAGCTTCAAGCCACACGAACACACACGGAGAGGCCAGAAGTACGAAGTTTAGACAAATGTGTGTACTACCCATCATCCCTATGCTCACTGAAGCGCCGTGCGTTGAAGCTCCCATACATTAGCGCCAGAGCTCCCTCTAGTGTATATTAAGGAACTATATGCTTGATGGGAATTGTACCGCAGATGACGCCGAGAAGCACCCGCTTGAGAGCACTAGAGAGGCGCATGGAGTTGGGAGGCGTGAGAAATTGTTTTCCCGCGCCAAATTGGTCGCTGTCTTGAAGGAATTCCCAGCATTTATTTGGTGACTGCATTCAGTTTACGCTGCTGTCTCTTTTATTTTCGCGGTTTTCTGTTTATGTACTCACGCGCAGTATTACACATTTTCGTAAAAATCACACAGTAAATGCAAATAGCACATAGCGCAGCTGCCACATCACCGCCATGGCCTAGTGGTAGAGTGTCCGCTTCGACGGCGGGAGGTCACTGGCTCAAATCCCGCTACCACCGGTAAAATTGGGCACAAGCGATCTTCAGGCCTGGCACTCTGGTCTTCCTTTTCAGGGGCTAAATCGCTTGAAAAAAGAGCCTGCGCCAAAAAGCCCGTCAAAATACTCGTGAGCGTACACAACGTACGTGACTTCCCCTGGAGGGATCACGTGGTTCAATATTCGTCGTGGCGTCCTCATTCAGGCCATGCAGACGACGTAACTTGGCCGCTGTTGCAGACAGTAGTGCAACTTGGCAGGCGGGAGCAGCATGGCGCGGGACTTGCTCCCGATGCTGCGACGCCTGGCTCCTCTGGCTACAATATAAATATGCGTAGTGTGCCCAGTTGAGCACACCTTGGGGCTCCTTTTTTCGTTTTCTTGCACTTTGTCTTTGTTTTAATTGTTCTTTCGTTACCTGCGAGTCTCACGTTCATAGCAAAAGTTCCTTTAGTTAGGTGGGGAAAGGGCATATTTTTGCATGTTGCGTGCACATATGAAAACGCACGTATGGGTACAGTGTACTAGAAGGGGGCTGTGGAGTGAACGAGGCAGCCGCGCCACTTCTCGGCTGATTCTCCGGCGGGTGACAGTAGCGGCGGCGCTGTTGTCCTATGGTACTGAAGATCTCAGGAGCGTCTGCAATGGAAGCGTGCGCGCCGTGGCCTGCGAAAGCGTGCAATTGCACGTTTTTTAGCGCGTTTAATGCGTTTCTGAGCCTTAATAGGTGGACTAACCTGCTACGCGCCATGGTGCACGAGTGAATATGCAGGCACGCCGAAGTTTCGTCGATAAATTCACCTTTTTAAAGAGCCTGCCGACTCGCACACAAAAAAAGAAAATATAAATCGGAATTTGCACGCATCCTTCTAGCTTCCCACTCAAGCAGTGCTTTGAGCTGCGTTACATCATAAGTGGTACTGGCGAACTACAAGGAGAGGGGAAGTTCCAATACTGCTATTTAATGATACGCTCGTTTTGCCGGCAGTCTCTACAATATGCAGAGCACAGTATTCCTTATATGAGCCTACGTGCACTCGATCGTTTCTCAAGAAACCCGTGTAAAAGTAACGCTGTTACGATATTTATATCGGTGCGAATCAATTGTATCATGCCAGTTTTGCGGAAGATAATAAGTTTTGCTTTCTTAAAGGCTAATTCCATATTGAACATATTAAAAGTCACACCAACATATTAAAAAGTGCCAATTGTATTTATAGCCTGTCTGCAAATCTGCGTAAATTCATTGTAACCAGTTCTCATTTTGTATCGACAGCTTAAATTGTGCTGCTTTCCAAATATTCTATTGGCGTAACGCCATTGCAAGGCAGCAAATTTATGATGATGTTTTGTATTATAATTATAGTTTAATTATTAAGTGTCAAAAGTGTAGGCAGGTCGTCGTGCATCTTGTTTTCAGAAATTTAACTTGTATAGGTACACCGTAAACAAACAAACGCACACACACACACGTGTGTGTGTGTGTGTGTGTGTGTGTGTGTGTGTGTGTGTGTGTGTGTGTGTGTGTGTGTGTGTGTGTGTGTGTGTGTGTGTGTGTGTGTGTGTGTGTGTGTGTGTGTGTCCACAAATACACGCATTTAAGTCACATGTCACCACCCCATTAGCAATATCCACGCAATGCTCCTTAGCACAGCTGCTATTTGTAGGCGGTGCATTTCTCGTCCGCCTACGTTAGACTTCAACTAGTTTTAGAATGTCATACTGTCGAAAAGGTAAACTTTACAGTGCGCATTTGTACAGATACACGCTATATTCAGCTTCACCAACTGTAAACCTTCAGCGCAAAGCTAGCACCCAGAATTTTGTTGAAGGGGGGGGGGGGGTGCAGCAGAACCACTAACTTTGGCGATCGGTGGTCGCTGTGAATGCGTGTAAATATTTCAGTATACTATAAAACGTTAAATTACGAAACAGTTTTATGGTTTAGGGGGTGCAGGTTCCCTCCTTCTCCCCTCTCTACTTGCTGCATCCTGGTTCTGCGTGCGTTTGAAACAGTACTTCTTTTAAATCTCACAGCTTTCTGAGCGCAGCTAACTTCCAATGTATCGGCTCAGTTATTCTGTATATTGTAGACGCCTAACCAACGAAGAAATGGTTAAAACAGAAGAAATCGTTATAAGACAGCCTCTTTTTGAGTTATTTTCGATCTATACAAGGGCTCCTATGCAGCTCAAGCTCAGTAGAATGGCCTGTCATACTTCAAGGGCTATGGCATTATGTGCTAGATATGAATGATTGGCAGGTACGAAGAAATCTGAATCTAGAAAGCGCGAGGGAGGAGCCGAAACGAATAGCAGTTCCTGCACGCGGCGGGCGGCTCTTTCAGTACTATTCGACTGCAGCGCCGCTGCTACGGGCAACGCAGAAGGGACCAGGCGGGGAGGCACGGTCACGCCAATCAACACTTCTACTCCCTTAATCTTTTCTCTTCTTTCCACTTTTCTCTCTTTTCCCTTCCCCGCAGGCACTGCGCCGTGCTCCCGACCGGGTTGCAGAAATTAGGTACCTTTTCTCATCTTCTAACCACTACCACCACGACCACTTATAGTACACTCTAGTATGGGTTGCACGTATGCCACATCCGGGAACGAGAGGGTGGAGAACTGCCATTTTTGTCAACATAAACAGCTGCCTGGAAACATAGTCATTAGCCTTGAAGTGGCAAAATCTGGTCTTCGGTCGCGCTACGGGCTTCACTATGACTATTTGTGCTGTTTTTTGGATGCAGAATAGTACCCGCCACGGTGGTCTAGTGGCTGAGGCACTCGCTGACCGCAAGTCCCGGAATCGAATCTCGGCTGTGGCGGCTCCATTTTCGGGGGAGGTGAAAATGCTTGGACCCACGTGCTTAGATTTAGGTGCACGTTAAATAACCCTAGATGGTCGATATTTCCGGAACCCTTAACCAGGGTGTCCCCTATAATCATAGAGTGGTTTTGGGACTTTAAACCACAATCCGTGACAGCAGTCACCACTTCATCACAGGTAGGGGTATTTTCGAGTTATGTCCAACTATGCCACGCTTACTTACGTGATCGCGTCGCTTCCTCGGGAATGCCACCTAGATTCACAGCGATGTACATCCGACATTGTCCACTTGAATAGCCGCGTCTCGGGTTTTTAAGTGAGGTTAACAGAGCAGCATACGTGAACGTGTGTTCTTTTAACCCGCAAATTTAATGGACGACGTGAACCGCTGCTGAGCCCCGAACCTACTAGTTGCTGTGCTACGGCCGTTATGACCAGACTACTGCCACAGCATCAGCGTGATATCGCCGCTATAAAAAGCGACAGACGAACACGCTGGATGCACTCGCATCGGGCACGCTGCCACGGAGTCGAGAACATCGCTCGAACTGGCTGCCGAAGACGCAGAACCAGAGCGTGATGAACCATCAACAGTAGGTCCTGAGAGGAAAATAAACCAAGCATTGCAACATTACTGAAGCGAGCACAACTGTGGTGACGTACGTCTGAACATGGGCATAGGCAGGAGCGTGCAAAAGGGGCCTCCCAAATAGCATTAAAATTTTCCCCACTACGATGCACCACGGGTTAGCACTCCTCACTACCAAATCCCGTCCAAGTCCATGTTTTTGCTTCAACCGGAGAAAGAACTGTCCTCGATTACAACCGTCGGCACGCTGTGATGGAAGCTGCTTTGCTGTTCACCTATCCGCTGCATAATGGTCGTCCAGCGACTTGCAGGCCTTCATTTGCGTGGCGTGACTTGTCAAAAGTACTTCACGATTTCGCCGTGTGTCACGCAAGGCAGCAGATCGGTGAAGCACCCTTACCGATGCGCAGTTCGTGCGGGTTGATATGCCATCGCACATTTAAATTTTCGCTCGGTAACGTACACAAGTTGGTCCAACAAGCATGTCGAAGTATGACGGGCAGAGCGTGTGCACGTTTCCTTTCGCCATATCACACGAATGACGCCTAGAAGCTCCCGACCAGCGGTAAGCTGCACGCGCAGCTTGACTAGCCTGACTCAACTGTGTTGACAAACGTGGCAGTCGCTCACTTTGCCCGTCGGAAATGGCGCCACACGTTATGACACAGAAATTCGGTATACCCCACGGACCCTTAGGAATAGACGTGTCTTTCGTGTCCTTCTTGTCTCTGTGTCGTCGCTTTGTTCTCGCGCTATAAATATCGTCATGCCATACCAACTAGCCCAAGCTGCCACACTTCTTAGGAATAGATGTTATGTGAAGCATGCAGAGGGAAGGACGACGTGAACCACCGCCAATTTCAGCGCGTGGCACCTAACTGCAGTTCATTTTAACCCGACGTGACGGGTGTATAATAGTAGTACATATGTAATGTTTATAAAATTGAGTAGCCAGCACTGCAACCACAATTGACGATTCACGAACAATAAAAAGTAGTTCCGAAACTTGGCGTGGCTCATTGGTAGAATACTTGATTGCCAGCCAAATCGCGGAGATACGATTCCTGCTGGGATCCTCACATTTATTATTTGCATTCGTCGGGTCAACGCTGCCGATGTCAGCTTTTAACGCTCTCGCTTTAATATTATACAAATGTTTAGCCTTATAGTTTAGTGGTATAGCCCACGTATTTGAGGGTGAATAAGTTAAAAAACAGTGAAAAGGAAAAGAAAACGAGAATGTTTGCCTGTGTCGCCGCGCAAAGCAATGTTACAAGTTTTTTTTTTTTTTGTTAGGAATAACAAAAATTAATAAATATGAACCTTGCACCAAACGCGAAAACATTTATGTTGCCGATTTGTTTGCATTCGACTTCAAGTTCGCCTGGAGACGTTCGAAATGGGAAGCTATCTCGAAAACTACGCTAACTTATCCGTAATACACCGTCACCGAAGCTAACTGAAGGCAAGTGAAGCCATTCTCAACAGTCGCTTGCTGAAAACTACAATGCACTAGACTGTACTGCGAACGTTTCATGTCGCTTAGCGTACTGTCCCCGCCTCCCGAGCTAACACTGACCTTCCACTGCAATGCTCTAGGCGATGAGCACTTGATAAACGAAGACCAAAGGCAATTAGGTGCCGATTGCGTTGGTCCACCTACAAACAAAACAGTACCGAACAGTTTGTCTGCCTTAGACTGAATAACACGTATGGGCTGTGACATCACCGCCGCATTTGCCCATCAATGGATGAGAATGGCCGTGTTCACACTTATCAAAAAAAGCCTGCAACGCATGAGCATTGTCCTTCGGCGATCACGGGCTTCGTAAAAACACTTCGCAGCCGCACCGAGGTTTTATGAGCGTCCCAACATTCACACGTGATCTGTGCAAAAACAAGTATTTCATTGTCGACCTTGCCCTTGGCCACAAGCAAAATGAGGTACTCGGTAGCAAGGACACTTTCACCTTCGACAACGCCACGTTTCCACATTGCACTATAGAAAATGCAGTACATCCAACAGCAATAATTAACCCACACTTCATAATGAGAAACTTTATGGCGCACACACCCAGATGAAGCTGCGGCGCAGTGGACGGCCGCGCTTCATCTCCTGCGCAGCTCCAACCTCCTGGATCAAATCAGCGCCATCCAGCAAGCCCATTGGGCAGCGAGGAGACAGGGTCTCTGGTTTACCTCGGGGGCGGCCTAGGCCCAGGCCATGAATTTGCCTGAGTTTCCAATGAAATTGTGACCACCACCACACATCGCAGCTACCATCTTTGCCACTGTTAGCTTTCGCAGCCACAGTAGGGTTTCCCGATGCGTGCGCTTCCTTGCAGGGTGAAGTCACTCCTTGAAGGGGCGAGTGCCTCCTTCCAATCGGCGGCCGCCATTCGGCTCCCCCTGTCTCGTCGCGGCTGGTTGAGTGAAACAGGTGCGTGGCGTTTTCTCGGGCAAGATACCCGGTTGTTGCGTGCCACAGCGCACAAACCGCTTGCGAAATCGCTATAGGATGTTAAGATTTCCGAACGACCCTAAAAGGCGACTCTTGTGGCTGGTAAAGATCAAGCGCGACGAATGGCAACCCACGGACCGTGCGTGTTTGTGCAGCTTAAGTTATGCCATTTCACCATTTCGAGAGTTATAACTGAAATCGCTGTCACACGGGCACTTTTGATCGCGATCGAGCCTGCTGTGATTGACTCTCTTACTCTAGCTGCAGAGGGAAGCCAATCACTGTTTATAAACGTGATCCCCATCGGGCTCAACCGAAATCACCAGTGCATGGGTGTAATACACGTTTATTTGAATGCTGTATACATTTGTATTTAACACGTACTCGTTAATTTTGAAGAGCACAACATCCGTTGTTCCTAATCGCTTCTCGCACATAAGCTGCAGTTGCGCGAAGATGTGCGCCTACGTTGTGAAATTGTTGCTACCAGCGCCTTCAGATGTTTATTTGTTCAAGATGTAACATCACACTGAAAGCACGCATCCCGTGAGTTCATTTTCTCAATGTCTTTTTTTTTTTAAGAAACCGACTATTGATAGATTGATACGTGGAGTTTAACGTCCCAAAGCCACCATATGATTACGAGAGACGCCGTAGTGGAGGGCTCCGGAAATTTTGACCACCTGGGGTTATTAAACGAGCACCCGATTCTGAGCACACGGGCCAACATTTCCGCCTCCATCGGAAATGCAGCCGCGATTCGATCCCGCGACCTGCGGGTCAGCAGCCGAGTACCTTAGCTACTAGACTACCACGGCGGGGTTAAGAAACCAACGATATTTCACTTATTTCTTTTTAGCCCATCGGCTTCGCCTGCAGCAACCCACCAGTCTGGTTGGCGAGGCCAAACACACTGACTCGCGAATCGCCGGCTGCCTAGAGAAGATATGCGCTGCAGTTAACTTGCAGTGAGTTGTAGCGCTTGTTTATGAAGTATATTAAATCGTCCAAATAATGCTTTGACAACTGAACTTGCCGTATATTGAACGCAATTTGCTTACTCATTATCTTAAAGCCGAATTCATTTTAACGATATTGATGAACCTTTTATAACAATTACTAATTCACAATATATTCCTGAGGAAAACACGCTAAACCTGCCTTAATAGTCTGATAGATATGTGGGGTTTAACGTCCCAAAACCACTATACGATTATGAGAGACGCCGTAGTGGAGGGCTCCGGAAATTTAGACCACCTGGCGTTCTTTACCGTGCACCTAAATCTGAGCACACTGGCCTACAACATCTGCCTTAATAGTCACAATGTCTGCATGCGAGTCATGATTTAATGTAATAAAAGCCAAATAGTGTGATACGTATTCAACAATTTTTTTGCCAATCTGCTGTTCGGAGTAATGTAAAAGAGATGACAGTAAATTCAAAGAACTGTGCATTGCAAGGTACGGTCTGTGAATGAGGTAGCTGATGAATCATTTGAAAACAAGACATGAAAATATGGTACGCAATCAGTTTTTCTCTTTTCAACAACAGCACGTTGTTTCTATTCTTCTTTTTTTTTTAGCCGGCTGGCAAACTTTTTTTACACTTTCGTGGAAGGCATACAACTTACAGATAAAATGAAAGGTCATGGTACTTGGGTGCGTGTATTTCACATCTTTAACCTATACAAAGAGCTACCGACTAGCCCAAGAAGATGCCAGTTGAAGGTGCACGTTAACGCGGCTCGCGTCTACCCGATAGAGGGGGCTACTCTCGAGACATTCTCGGAACACGTTGTGACGTCATTTCGAGCTCCCGAATGGCTTTAAAGGGGACCAATCAGCAGGCTTCGACTTTTTTTTAGGCCCTCCAAACAAGCTCGCGCATCTTTCGTATGCCTGTCCAACCTCTTTCCTCGTGCAGTAACGACAACTCGGCGATCGGTGACGTTGACTTCATTACTCTTTGCTGAAACCTGCTTTATACCAATCGACTAGCTCCGTGCTGCGTCACGTCACCGAGTTGACGTCACTGCGCATGTAAGGAGATTGGTCACGCATAGAAAAGATACGCGAGTTTGTTTGGGGGTGTGTGAAAAAAGTAGGAGCCTGTTGTCTATGCCTTAAAAGGAGAGCCGATGAGGGGAGTGGTGGTCCGCTGCACGGGTTGAATGTGTCCTGGCTTGCTCCCTGGCCTTTCCTCTCGCGTCTACAGGCCGGTACGAGTCGGAAACAGTGTCTTAGACTGTTGGTGTTTTATTGATCCCCTGGCGAGCTTCACATTTCACAAAACCGGAATATACTGGCGACGCCATAACGTTACACAATCAACTTTCATGAGGTAAGGATCGAGGCAACCACTATGCAATTTTGCGCAAAAGCGTGGTACCCGTTACACATTTCAGGCATAAGTGCATTTTGTACTATGGCCATTAACAATGGAGAGCTATTTCTAAGCTCATTGTATTGGGTTGGAAGCATTCTACAACCCACTCAAGCAATTCACATTGTGTTATGCCTGGTTGTTAGTTTACCCTTTTTGGGATCACAATGCATACATTACCATGATTCCTTGACTGGCACGACAACTCTCTTTGCAAGGCAGTTCCATGAAACAGTGTGGCTCTGGAGTAGAATACCTAACTGTCACGCCGAGGGCCTGGGTTCAAATGTCATCCTTGAGATATTAAGGGCAACGCTCCTTAAGGCGTGGGTCGGTCATTACCTGTATGTATGCATGTATGGGGTAACCATCTCACAGCATATCTACGGAGTGAATGATGAGTGGGGCGAAGCTTCGGGGGGTTCTACCGGCAAACCGTAAATCATCCGCTAGCAGGGTCTATCCGTCGTCAATGTGTTTGATGCACGCACGGACGAACGAACGCAGGGACGGATGCACAAATAGAAGCACAGGCGGACGGACGGAAGTGCGAACAGACGCTTCTCCCCACTCATTATTCACTCCGTAGATATGCTGCGATTTTTTTTCTCAATTCCTTCTTACTGACTTCGTATGATATCAGTTACAGACACCAGCTGTAGCAACGGCATATCAATATGGTGGTGAAACCTGCTGTCGTGATCTTACTTAAAAAGAAACTGCCTGCAGAAGTCCTCTAATATCAATATTATTTGCTGGGGTTTAACGTCTCAAAACAACGATATGATCATGAGAGATTCCGTAGTGGAGTGCCCTGAAAATTTTGACCACCTGGGGTTTTCAACGTGCACCTGAACCTAAGCACACAAGTCTAAAGCAGTTTCTCCTCAATCGACAATGCAGCCTGGATTCGATCCCGCAACATGTGGGTCAACAGCAGAGTGCCTTAGCCACTATACTATCGTGGCAGGTCTGCAGAGCTTCTCCAGCGGTCCACTTCTATATAAAGCTGTGGTCCTAAGCTTAGCTTCATGTCTCGTGCCAAGAAGGAGTACAACCAACATGCTACAGCGATGAATGAAGGAAAGGAATTTTGAGGGTTTGTTTGAAACCAGTTAATTAAGAGCAGCACATAAAGCTGGTTTTCATTAAAGTATTACAATTACCTTATTGAGCAAACTTTCACATGCACACTGAAAGTGTAGATGAAGCTTATCAGACACGAAAGTACAATGATCCGTGGTATATAAAACGAAATTTTTATTTGGCAACAGCAACAAGCTAGCCCATATAGCTGCTTGTGTAGTGTCACACGACCCAAATTCAACCTTCTAAAAAAAAAAGAACCTGTCAACATTTCATTAGCAAACACATACACAAAATACCTACAAAAAGTGAAAAATATATGTTACACACTATGTACAATGAACACCAGTTCTTGTTGCAAAATATAATACCTTGCTTCATAATGGCAGTTCGTATCGCACACCAGAACAAGTGCGCTGGAGGTATCGTCCAAAGGACAACTGACCTCCCATAAAAATAGGCAAGCCTTTTTCCCATATCCGCAGTTTCTCATATACGACAGTGTTGACTGAAAGTTCGACACACACGTCACATGGGTAGGAAGGCAGGCACGAGGAATACTTTTTCAAACCACGCGGTCTAAAAGGAACGCTTCGTAAGGTGCCACCATTCCTGAATACAAACAGGAAACAAGTACCCCCTAGCACACCCGCAAACACCTTATGTTCCACACAGGCCCATTGCCACACTGTAGTTGCGGCAGAGGCACGCAGAGCAGCCGACAAGGCTTCCACGAGAATGTCATTTTCATGTAGCCATTTCAATTCATTCATAACCGAGGAATGTTGGACGCTGTCACAACCTCCAGCTATGCCACTGCCGATTCCTCCTGCACTCTGCATGCACAAAATGAAAGGGCTTTCATGTGACCAGCTGTCTCTTCAACCACTGAAGTGAAACCGTCAGTGCCGACAGCCCTCTAAATGCAAAAACAGGGAAGCAACTAAGGCAGATTTCAAGGGCATGATGGCACACTGAATGGACTCGGACAAAAGGACACTTGTTGAAGGACAGCGCACAAAAACACCGTCCCCATTCCTTCAGCATGTTGCAGGCACTGAGCACTTAGGTTTGCCCCGCGAAGCAAGCAAGGTTTTAGGTGCACTAGTGTATTCTCCCATAATGTTTCCTTTTGCTTTTCCCTGGATTCATGGTACAGTATTCCTCACACCCTACTATGTGACCAACAGTTATGGTATGTGCCCGGTGCATGTGCAGCAAAGTGATATAAAAAAAAACAAATGTAGAAATCTCTTTACTTAACCAATTAATGAAACTAGTATTAGTTTTGAAGCGCAGAAGCCCAGGTGTTGTTTAAGAGAGCCCTAAAATGAGTACTGACACTAAAGTTTTGTAGTTTGCTTTTAGATTAAATGCTAAATAATGGCAAAACTGTCATGGCTGGATAGCTACAGTGCACAATGGCCTCTTGTTTGGTGAAATATTTATATTGCCAACTCAGAATTTCAGCTTCAGGGAGCACTGCAAAAAGGTGGGTCAGGACGGCTGACATGCAGGTACAGCAAACCGTGTGACCAACACAGAACTATCACATGCATGTCATGTGCAGTAAAATGTGCACATAAGCACCACGTTGACAGCTTTGTTTGTGTACGCTTCTTAGAATGTCTCCACCATTGTTCTCATCCCGAAACTTTGAGCTTTGTGGTGTGGGTAGGTCCAGCCAAGCTGATGATGTCATGATGCACAGCATGCGCCTAGAATTTTATTTAAAATATGCTCTAGGCTATATTTGTTTATATTTATTAAAAGTGTGTGTTTCCACGAGACGATCTTGCAGGTAATCTTGCTTTAAATATTTTGAGTCAGAACGCTTTTAGGACGATCTTAAGCATAACTTCCACCTTGCACCTGCTTCTGTAGTTAATTAACTTTCGTTTCAGCGACCGTCACATGTGGTCACCATGGCACACAACGCCTGACTTAGAATTGGACTCTTTGCATGCAAACATAACGTAACTGAACTGAAAAATAAGGACCTCAAGTGAAGTTTTGAAGCTTATTAATTTCACAGCATAAATGTCAAGAATCTGCCTCAAGAACCAGCCACAGGGAGCCTTAAGGCCTACTTGACCTTTTTAGCAACAAACTGCAACCAGTACCATTTATGAAATGGTAACGAGCCTATCAGCAAGCAAAGGGCGGACAACTCCCCTAGACAGCGTTTTTCTTTTTCTCTACGAAGAAGCTACAAATGGTAATTTACGCTTCCGAGCACCATACAATCAATGCCTAGGAGCCCTTTTTATAGTCTGACTCGCTCTTTCACTGCTGTCATCTCAAACTGAGCCCTTCAAAAGGTACTGACAGTGCGAACTGTCAAAGATTACTGTGCCTTAGGGATCAAACATAGTAAACTCTGTTTCTTTTTCAACAGTGGGCTGATGGCACTGATAGAGCTATAAGAGATAAGTTATTGCTGCTTCTTAAAAAGGACACTGCTAACACAAAAAAGCTTCAGACCTTTCAACGTACAGGCAGCACTGTCATCTATCCACCCAAAAGTGATAAATAAGACTTTATACAATTGAAGCAGTGATAACCAGAAGTTTACGTTGCCTAAACAGATGCCCATGCCATAAAAAATGATCTGAAATCCCTGTCAGCAGTACACTGTCTTGCTCAGCTGACTACACTGTCAAATGAGCACCCTGAATGGAAAACAATACACCCAAACAGCACGACCTGCACATCTCAAAACTCCCCTGCTTCGATGCCATGCTAATGGCACAAAATATAAGACTAAAATGACTGAGTCAACCCGGCTCTGCAACCGTCACCAGAGAGCAGATGGCAACCTCCTTCATAATGCCCCTAATGTGGCCAGAGAAAGCTAAATAAAAGCACAAATAGCGCAAAATTGCACACACATGCCACTATAATAATGTTCATGCTTTCTGCTGCCGCTCGGCTAGTTTAAAACTAAGTGCATGGGCTGCGTGAGCTCGTGCGCTTTCAAAGGCAACAACGGTAAGACTTCAAAGCAAACACACACAGATGGAGGCTTCCACCAAACTGCAACAATTGGTGCTGCAGTGCTACATCAACAGCGAACAGATTCCTCAGATGCGACTAAAATGCACTTTGTAAAAACCTCGTTCCTGTGGCAGCACCAGCGAGCAGACAAATAATGTGGATCTTTGTCTCTGTGCGCACCACCGCAACAGCCCCTCGGAGTCTGTCCTCAAGCAAGAGAGGACACGGTCTAAAAAGCCATCCCGGTCAAAAGCATAAATACAAAACAGCAAACGAACAAAACAAACAGACAATGGAAGGGCTCAACACAGACAGACATGCACAACACATTCAAAGAAGGGACAAGGTCTTAGACGTGTGGTGCAGAATCACATAGATATGCTAACATAGGCTCAACATGTTTGATTTCCCACGGCCAGTACTGTACAGCTATGTTGTCCACCTGACATCGTGCACGAGCAGGAAACTGTGCACACACAAGCGTGCTGCGGCAGTGCTACGTGAAGGGGGAAGGGGAAGGGCGTCACCGGGGGAAGAGCCGGCAACGGCACGGCGCCTGTTTTTTTGTACTTGTCGGCACAGACAGACAGTGAGAGAGACTGAATTGGAAATCGAGCGAGCGGACATCACTTGGACGGGGGGCAGAGGTCGGAGAAGTCGTAGTCGTCGAACAGGTCGGCAATGCCCTCGGCCTGGTCAAGAGTGAAGGCATAGTCCTCTTCAGAGAGCGGGGGCTCCAGCTGCACAAAGCTGTCCACCAGCAGCTGGTCCTCCGTCTGTACCAGCAACTGCCGGCCGCCCATCGGTCCGAGGTCATCCTCTTCGGAGATGAGGGCTCGCTTTAGCACGACCTCCTCTGCATTGAGAAAAGAATCGGTTTGGTTACTCCATGTGGTAGAAGAACCAGAGTGAGCACCAACATTTTTATAAAAGGCTTTGCACAGTTTCGCTCATCTTGCTAACACAAAAACGTTGCCAAGATAAAATGAAACGCATAATAAAGTATCTCCAAAAGTATTTTGTTTTCCTTGTTTAGCTCTGTGCATCACAGTAGAATGATAGTTCGCAGCCCATAAAGAAAAAAAAAAGCACTACTCTGTACTCTGGAGCATCTAGTGTGAATCGGTACCGTATTTTTTTGCATATAACCCGCACCCCCAACTATGAACTCCCCGAAAAACAAAAACGAAAAATCCTCGCATATAACTCGCATGCCTAGCTTAAAGTCACAACTGCGCAGTACATCCCAATCTCGTTGACAAAAAAACTTAATTTCAAAGCGATCGCCGCAACGTTGACGGCGCCGATTCCCGTTCCTTCAACCATTGTTCGACTCGCTGCTTTCAACCGAGGCTTCATTGCCACTCTCGCCGCCACGTCGAAAATCCGTGCCAGGCCATAAATCGCTGGAGCCATCCACAGCTCGCACGAAACTCGTGCGAGATGTTCATCTTGCAGGCCAACCTGAGCGCTTCCATTCGCGCTAACTCCGTTGACACAGCGTGGCCGCGACTCCCCCACTTCTCAATAAATTTGACAAGCTGCATCTCAACAAAGTGGTACACACCAGTCTTTGGGCCATGAAATGCTCGCTTCTCCTTGTGTGCACTTTTGAGAGAGGCTTTTTTTTTTCCGCGAGTCGCGAATGCAAGACTCGTCGGCGTCTTGCCTCCTCGCAGCAGTTCTTGCAGATTTCTTCCGCAGCAGCTACAATCTTGAGTTCTTCTTTCGCGGTGAAAGATTGCCGCCAAGACCCACCCATCGTGCCTCACCAGACAAGGCTGACCAACGGTGCAAACTGGCCACAACTGACTCGGAGAAAGATGCTGTCAAATCGCAGTTGTGACGCTGTTGACCAAACCGAACAAAGCACGCAAAAAGTGAATAAACACGCTACGGAGGGGATCTGTCTATGGCATAAGTTGGCTTTTATTTGCTTTGCACCAGTCGATGCTGATGGGGATGCGGACTGCACGGGAGGCCATGCATTGCCGTGAAGCCGACCTCTGCTTCTGGATTATTTGCAGACAACCTGCAACCCCACTTTTCAGGCGATTTTTTCAATTTTCAGTGCAGGGTATACGAGAGAAAATACGGTAAATTTTTTGACACTGGACTGCACGGGAAGCACTGCTGCATGCTGAGATTCACTGGCACTTCAGTGTTGTGGATGGCAAGAGCTAAGACGCTGACGAAGACGCACGAAACACAGCAGTTTTCACCGCAGTTCACTGGCACATGCCAGAGGCTGTACTGCTCAGACTACTACCGCGATGCGTCCAGTTGATTAACAGTGGAAAGCATGTTGTGTTTGACTGAATGCAACCAATAGCTACTACTCGAAGACACCTCAAATATCTGCAAGTATTCCTCAATTAAGGAGGAAGGCTATCCAGGAAACCAAACTTATTTATTTTTAAGACATCTTGATGAAACTTTCAGGGCATGTTCACTACAATAAAACTAGAGAAACTGCAATGTTTCATGAAATTGTGTTACTGTTACTACAGTTACTGAGGTCTAACTGGGTGGTCCACTTTTATGCCTGAAGAAGAGCCGGAAGAAATCCCAGGGCATACGAGACGGCTGAAATGATTTGTGGTCATCCCTGGATATATATCCTAGGGCATTAACGAGCCATTTTTTCAATTTCCCCTCCAAAATTTTTTTTTTGCCAGGACACCTCCCACGGGCGTACCAGAAATGACAGGTGAGTGAAGCCGCCTGCTACAGCGAACGTCGCTTGATTGCACTGGGAGATGTTGTAGATGCTGCCATCTAGGACAAGCCAGGCGAACCCGGTGCGCGTGTGCTCGAGGTGCGCGTGGCACATGGCTGGGCTCCTAGGCTAGAACGCGGTTTTGGTGTGCCCACGTAACCCAGCCTCCTGCCTTCTCGCTCTTCCCCGACGACTTCAAAACTTATTGAAAATACAGTGCAAGGCAAAACGAGTCTCGTGAGCAGACCTATGTCGAGACAGATGAAGGAGAGAACAACAGCGAGACGAGCGCGCCAAACCTACCATTGCCGGGAGGGACCGCCCCCACTTCCAGCCAATGGCGGGCGCGCTTTCGCCCGCGAGATATGAATGAGCTACTCTAGCCGATCAGCACTCCGAATCGCATCCCAAGGAAATGCCGATAGCATCTCAACCGTGCCGTTGGCACTATTGTGAAAAGCAGCAAACGAGAGAGAAAGAACTGCCGGTCAAAACAAGACCAAGATGGCTCGGGATGGCCGCATGGTCTCAGAATGGCGCGCGCGCGAAATTTGCTTTGATTTTGTCTTTTGCACGTGTTTTGGCCGCTGCGACGGCTTCGACAATAGCATTCTTTTTGCACTTTGAGGTTGAATGAGGCGCTGCTATTTACAGAATACGCAGTTTATGTGACACAACCCAACAATATGGTTTTCCAAAAACCGACTCTTTCACAATTTTTTTTTGGTTTTCAAGGTCGGCATCCCCCCCCCCCCCCCCCTAAAAAGAAGATCTGAATCAGATGTCGCACTATTCCTTAAGACACGATACGTGGAATGTCACGTTTGCTTGTCTGTGGAGAAGAGTAAACAAAAAGGGTAAACTAGCCAATGCTGATGACAACTGTGAGGCAAATGTTTCTTTCTTTTTGTCTGAATTCATGGGGCATCGACAAGGACACCACTTAAATTCCAATGAATCCTAGCGGCACAGTGGAAAGGAATGCGGCTGGTAATCAGAAGGTGGCAAGCTCGAAACTTGAAAACAGAAGCATTTTTTGTTTTTTGTTTCCTTTCTTCTTAGACAGCTTTTCTTTTTTTTTATTTGCGCTAATGCCATCTACATGATTTTCTTCTTATATTCAAGAATATCAGGTAAGCAATGTGCAGTATTCTCTCTGAAACTCTTTTGCACTCCGCTACAGAGTCCCCCTCCAGCGTGCTATGTCATAAAAATTTCAGCTCTAAATACTCAAAATTGAAAAAAAAAAATTTAAGACCAGTGTCTTCCCTAAACTTGATGCCAGGTGTGCTTTGCTCTCACTCCGTTCAAATAGTCTGAATAGTCGCTCAGTTCATTGCGCTACAGTCTCGGAGCCTATACTTTTCATGCAGTGCAAAGTAACTGCAGACATAAGACAACAAAAATGTGCTGACAGGAGTGACACATCAGCTCATTACATTAAATCTGAGTTGGAACATTAACCGCACTGCTAATTAGAAATTTGAACGTTCAAGAGTGCAACATTAGTAGATGACGTAAGCCAGCAGGTGCTAGAAACCCATGAGTAATGAACTGTTGCAGGTACCATAGATCATTGGGAGCTGAACGTACGAACACCTGTGTTGAACAACATCACAGGGAATGTTTATAGAAAGGCCAGTGCTGCTCACCCGTGGAGGGTCCTGCCACAGCAGTAGATTGTGCTGCCTCTTCGTAGTCCCCTAAGGAAGACGACGAAGGCTGGCTGCTCACAGGGACCTCTGTATCGCAGTTGACATGTCCCACGGGGTCTTCGGGATTGGACAGGTACACTTCAATCTCCCCTTTATCACTCTTGAGCCAGATCTGCAGGCCCTGTTCAAGGAGGCACATGAAAGAGCTTTTAGCCTTACATACATAATGCACATCATGTTGTGACATGAATGAAAAAGAAAATACGAAAAGAACAAACAAGAAACCACATGACCAACACAAGCATGGGCTTGCAATTCAAGGTTTTGTAAATATAATGAAAAAAAAAAAAGGTTTAAAAATCACATTATACAGCAATCTACAAGTACAATAACCAGCATGAGATGTTATGAACACACAGGTAACTTAAACAGCCTGGAAAGTCATTGGCGAAGCTAGAATATTTTAAGAAATGATGCCACTTTCTCTGGATAAGGCAATACTAGACGTGCAGCTAACTCATTTATTCTACAGTGTGTTTGGAAATTTTTCTGTAGGCTCCCTTCAGAGTTTAGCTGCATATCCAGGTCTGAATCAAGTTCTCCTGAGCTGGCAGTAGAAATAGAAGAAAAAGAACTGCACTTTTTTGCTTGCGAAACAAAAGGCACTTCAGAAAAAAAAAAGAGAGACAAAAGCTGAACTGTTGATTCAAAGAAGTTTTAGCTTCATTTACGAAGCAGTTTGATAGCGATTTCTTTCAAACGAAATTCTATCCACCAAGATATGAGCATAACAAAACAGAAGTACATTGCTGTGACAGAACATACAAGCAACAATCGCAGTGGCCAATACACGCTTTTTGGTATACAGTATAAATCCGGCAATAAACAAAACTTAAGAACATCCTTACATAAATTGGAATCTAATTAAAACATTGCAAAACCAGAGAGACATTACATGGCACTGCCAACTTGGGTCAATTTCCAGGTAGCTGAAACATGCTTTGCTTGCAGTAATGCAGGAAGTAACAAATCACTTGGTCCCCAAGTGATGTACAAATGAATGGGATTTCCCATGGTTCACATGATCTACTAGCTTAATTGGTGCAAGTGATGGCAATGAAAAATCTCGAGTGACTAAGCATCGTGCTTGGGCCGAGTTATACGACTGTGATAACCTATTGAATGATGCCGCCGAAGCTCTCAAGTGCCCGCATGTGCAATCTTATCCCACTTCCCTCTCCCCTTTAGTTTCCTATATATTCACGAGTGTAAACAAAACCACTGGCTTTTTGTTGGCATGATCCGACTGCCTTGTTTACTGCAGGAGTGACGTTGCGGTCTCCCATGCAACAAAGACCCAGTCCTTTTCTTTAAAGTAATGTAAAGGGCTGGGTCATTGTTGCACAAAAAGCTCTTTCTTTACAGTAATGTAAAGGAAGGGCTTTATCTTGATATGTTCTACATCCCCACAATGTGTTGAAGGGTGCTTCAAGCAGACCTTCATAGCTTGCATATTATAGGCCACATACATACCTACCTGCAAACCTGGCAACAGAGAAATTCGTAAAACCCTCCTGCGGGGAAGGGGGGCGGTTACAGACTTTTTTTTTTATTTGTACCTATCATGAATTTGCCTTTAGCAAAAAGCATAATCATGATTTGTCGCCATAAGTCAAATAGGCACGCTGAATTATTTTTCCCTATTTTAAAAACAATCACTAAAAACAAGAGAGGAGGGAAAGGGTCCCAAACGCAAGTCAGTGCGAACATTGGCGTTGTGGTCTTGTGATGGCTTGGAGTGGCTAAACACACGAGGGTACGGCTTCCCAGTAAGGTGAGAGTCTCAAAGGGGGAGCACTAATTTCACATCATGAAAACAAGAAGAAAAAAAAATAAAACGATTTTTGTCAGAACTAGCGTATGTCTTCACAGGTGAACAGACGGAATTGCACAGCTGGCTGCCGCAAAAATGCGCAAAGCTTTGGCTTTGCTCGCTACTAGATTCTTTGGACAGGAACACCAAAACGCTTCTAGCCTTTTTTTTTTGTTACATAATAACCGCCTTTAAAGGGAGATGCGGGTCGAAAAATGCGAGTTTTTTCAAAATTACCGATTTTTCGTTTTTGCCTTTTTTGATAAGATTAGTACTTCTGCTGTTATCAAAAAATAATACAGGTCGAGACCTAACTGGAAATTCTTTTAAATTGCATCTAAAGAGCACAAGGTGTCTAATAAAGGTCGAAAGTGTGCAGTCTTCGAGCACCTTGCTGGCGATAATGCGCCGCCGCTCGCCATTGTTGATCGCATGAGTCGAAGATTCGAGCCTCACTCTTCAAATACCAACAGATTCTCTTGCTGATGCAGCGCAAGAAATAATAAAAAGAAGCACTCTTCTGCATGTTTTTTGAGCGCCGCGACTGACTTATCACAAGGTACGAATCGGGGACTGCCAATGGCCGCTGCGCGCCTGTATGTGCTGTGAAACCTATTTGCGGAATCCATGTCTTGTCGAGCAGTGCAGCTGAACAATGCTTTTCTCGTGTAATTATCTCCGTTATGAATGAAAAAAAAAAAAAAGCATCGCTTGCAAGTGAAAGCCGTTGTGCGGCGCGCCCTGTAGGTATAGGCTACGAGCAGCTGGTTTGATTTGCGGCAGTTGTTGGCTTGCAAAAACCAATGCATCAAAAGTCATTCACCAGAAGTTAGTCAGCCAGAAAGTTCTTGATGCGGCAATGGATGACGTCAGCGCCAATCTTGAGAGGTCGAAAGAGCTCGCAGTGAGAGAACTTAGCAGGTACGACATTTCCATTATGTACGACGGTATGTGGCACAAGCATGGCTGCAAAATGGCATGACACTCGACTTAGTATGTATTTCGCAGTCCTGTCGAACTTCTTCCTAGCTTGCAGTTGGCACAAGGCTGTGCCAGATGGAGCGGAAGTTTGGCAAGCGTTTCATGGCCCTGTCTGTGAGCGAAATGTCTGTTGAGTTGGCTGGAAAAAGCCGAGAGGGACAAACTCATAGTGCTGGCGTATTTTAGTCTCAGTGGCCACTACAAGAAGCATTGTTCTTTTTGGTGTGCAAATTTCATCTTATTTAATGATATATTTCATAAATAAAAACTCAATTTTAACTTTAAAACTCGTTTTTCTCAAAACACAAATTTTGCCATTTTTTCCAATGTGCCCTTTCTTTTTCGGGCACTTCTAGTGCTCGGATCTGCTTGAAATTTTGCACCAAGTTTTTTTCCAAAGCATGACAAATGCAATTATCTAGTTTAAATTTCAATATTTTATTGTATAATGAAAAAAGTTGTATGTATACCTTTACTAGGGTAGGTGAAATATGGACTTTTTACGTCTGTTATTTATCACGCATTTTACATATTTTGTATGTGCTTCCTAATTAGTTATTTGCATTCTACACTATATTTTAAACGTTATGAACTATGAATGGTAAAAAATTACGGAAGTTCAGAGACGAAAAGAGGGGGGGCAAAAGGATTAAGGTTTTCACTTTCATTAAGGTTTAGCTCATTTTGCAGAGCTAAAAGCAAGCAACTTGCAAGAAAATAATCATATATTTGAAATCAGCATAAAAAGTTCCATAAACAGCTCATGTTTCATTGCTCTAGGGTGAATATTAAAAAAAGTTTATTCGACTAGTATCTCCCTTAAGGGGGGGACATGGGTTCTAAATTTTTTTTAAATTTTTTGCTCAATCTTAACCAAACTACACTACCTAGGCTAGTTTTTCATGCTGATTTCAAATCTCCAATTTGTTTCTTAATATTTCAAGTGGTTTAGAAAATATGAAGGTCTGAATCTTTATTGATTGCATACTTCTTACGGGACTTCTTGGCAATTTATTCTTGCTAAATCCAAAAAGTGAATGCATAATCCCAATGCTGGAGACTTGCTGTAGGGGGTGATGCTATTTTTATCCATTCGAAGGCATTTTATAAGCAAGAAAACGGACGAACACTTATGGTCACTATATTAAAATAAATTTCTCTCACTAAAATCTTCAATGGTAATTTTTGAGGTGATGCTAGAAAAATAGAAATAGCATCACCCCCTAGATCATGTCAAGATGAATAAAATGATACCAACTTTGTCGCATTCACTCAAGTTTAACATAGGAAAAAACCCCCGTAAGGTCGAGTGCACTGTGCAAAAACATCGAACTGAGAAAAACGCGTTTGAAGTTTCTAGCAACTTTAACTTTTGCTAAAGTGAAGCTACAGCGATATTAATGACATCATTCTTTAGCTCTATGTTATAGGATAAATGGCCATGCTAAATTTCACTGTACCCACCCAGAATACTGCTCACAGCTTGTTCTAGAACTATAAAATAGTCATTGATTCAGCATTAGAATTATTATTTTTTTTACTTTGTGGTCGTTCCATGCCTTGCAAGTGAAAGGAACACACACAAAAAAAATCATGGAATAATGTTGTCCTTGGATAGACAATAGATTTACACAATGTTTAGGCCTAAAACTATGAATTTTATTTTTGCAAAAATTCTCACTATTTGCCATCATGACTGTTTACAGCAGACCAGGGCTGTAAGCAGAGTCCCCTGCTGGCTTGTGATGCTTTGAAAGTCTTTCCTTTATTGAACTGCTGTCGAGATTCTCTCTTCGCAATTTTTGCAGCCTGCCCTTGTCCTTCTCAAGGCTGCGACGCACCAAGTTATTGCCAGCGCTGTAGCCCAGCTTCTCGGCAATTTCCACGTTGCTCTTGATTGTGCCTTGGTTGAAACGGCTGACGGCTTTGGCAACTGCCCTTTCAATGCTCCGCAAGGATGCATGCTGAGTTTTGGAGGCCTGCTGCCAAATCATAGCGTGCAGGCTCTCACTTGGGTTCTGGGTGATCCCATCGCTGCACCTTTCCAAGAGGGCATTGTCGCTCAGCCGCCTAAACACAGGCTCCAATGCCTCAGTTAAGAAATCAGGCAGGCTGTCCTTGTGTGGTGGCGGCTTCTCATTTTTCGCAAGAGCTCTCTGAAATTTGCACCAGGATTCAGGGCCTTCAGGGCAAAGGTCATGCTTTGGTGCCTCGTCAGTTGAAGACATGTGGTTCAATGTTGCTAGAACAGCCTTTTGTATACCTGGAACATCGTTCCTGTCGCTTCTCAATGCGTAGCCATAGTATGAGGTGATCTTTATCTTTTGTTGCGTAAGTCTGCCCTTTCCACCAAGTGAGCCACCTTGAGCTTTTTTTTTCTCTACAAGGGTACGTAAGGCAGCTCCCATACGCTTGTGTACATGATTTATGCAGTCCTTTTTGGCCACCTTTATGAAGCCGTACACCTCTTTTTCTGTGAGTGCGTGGAATGTCCTGCTGTCGCCGTCCGACAGCATAGTGGTATAACGAAGCTTGTGCTTTTCAAGTGACCGCTCAAACAAGCGTAAAGCTGCCTCCACTTCCATCTGGCCAGCATTACAATCAACATTCTTCTGGCACAGAGGGGCATGCTGAATAAGCCAAGCAGAATGTCCTGCTTCTCCTTCCTTGGGTCCTGTGGTGCAAGCCAGGCAAAAGTTCGATAGCACGATATGGTCAACCACGAGGCCACTATACATCTCAACAATGCAGCCAACACATATATGCGAGCTATGTCCACGCGTAAGCCAGGTGCCGTCATAAATGACGTCGACATTTCCGGGCGCGTTGCCGAACTCCGCATAGAGCTCCTTGACGCGAGCAACGCTCGCCGCTTCGCATTCGGCAGCAGTCGCACAGCAGGCTTCTTTCATTACATTCATGTGGCTTTGGTAACTCTTGTGGTGAAGCCCTCGATGCGAAATATTCATCCCGGCAAAGAAGTCCGACAGAGCCGTTGCCCCCTTGCCGTTTCTGTTGATGGCCTTCATGGCACGCATGTTAACTTCAAACGGCCTTATTTTGGCGTCGGTCTCGTCGGCTATACGTGGGGGCGAAAAACGCTCTTCGCGAAAGTCACAACTGCCGCACGTGACTATGAGCTTCGAACACAGCCCGTACTCTTTCTTGGCCTTTCAAATAGTGACGCTTCTTTCACCGCATTCTGGGCACGCGACAAGTCCAAATAACGAGTGTATCGCCGCCAGATCAAGAATAACAGTCTGTCCCGTTTTCTTTGCCACCATCCTCCAGAGCTTGCATTCCGTCGCGCACTGCGATGCGAGTGATGCCTTAAGCCCACTGCATTTCTCGCGCACTAAGCAAACTCGTCCGTCGAATAAAACGCCGTGTCAATGCGGTCTAGGATGCTGCTGGAAGTGCAAGATGATGATCCGACGATGACACAATCCGATGAGGTGCTGCTGCAAGGCACAGGAGAGTGCACTGCTTCAGACACAAGCGGGCGTGGCTGCGCGCCGTCGTCGGAATGCGCCGCTTCGGCGGCATCGGGCGAAATTGGCTGCACGTTGTCGGCTGCTTTCTTCTGGAGGGCGTTTCACGGGCGACTCCGTTTCTTGCCGTACGCTTAGCGTGTATTCTTCTTTAGACGAGCGTCTCCAATCATGCCGGCAAAAGACGGAAAGTCGATGCGTCGGTAGCGTAGCACAAGCAGGCACGTGCGTGAAGCAGACGAACAACGTGCGCGAACGGGAACCGGCGGCCGACGAACAATATACAAAAAAAAGCGCGGGCAACTTTGGCCGCATCAGCCAATGGGAAGCCAGGAACAGGGGGCTCGCCTGGTGAGCGCGCTCTCCGGCCAATCAGCGGCCCGGAAGGGGGTTGCACCCGTTCTGTTTAAGCGATGCCATTTTGAAGGGTGCCAAAATGCGCACAAAGAAATCAGCTTCAAAACAAGCCAAAGATGGCTGTGACCAGCCGACTGCCTCGCCGGCGGCGCGCGCGGGAAGTTTGAACGAATTTGACCTGCCGTGGGTTGTTTTGCAGCAACAGTGGTGACTTCATAATCAATTTTAATCCATTTACTGATCGAATTCAGCGTTCACAATTTGAGGACACGTGCTTATAGATCTAAACATTTCAAATATCGCATTTTCTCAAAATCAACTTTTTGGCCATTTTCCACCATTCTAAGAACCGTGTCCCCCCCATTAATCTACAGCTGCATCAGCCACGTGCCCTCAGAGCTTGTAGATCGCTATTGTCGCGACCGCGGTTTTGTGCGTGGTGGTTACCGCAACCGGTAGTTTTGTTTCCAATCCATGTGCCTTCAAAACTAAGTCATTTTATGCTATCCAGGATCGCAACTGCCACAGTTTTTTCCACAGTTCGTGGAAGGCAGCGTTGCTTTGACTGGTTGAGCTTTGGCTGCACACATTCTTTTGGAGTTCTGTCAGTAACGTTGCCACCATACATGATCGCGTCGAACGACCATGGTTTCGTCCACAGCGGTTGTGGCAACGACACGCACTGTAAAAGACAGTATGTGCACTGGTCGCACATGTACTTCCAAAGCTTCAAGCACACTGCTCTCGATCGGTCTTCATTCGACGGTTTCAGTACTAAAGTTGAAATCACATATAGTGAATTAGGATATACTATATCACACGCCGTGATTAGGAAAAATGTTCAAAACATTCGAATTTTGGCCCAATGGACACATAAATTTGGCAGGGAAATTTTACAAATTCGTACCTGCCGCGGTTTTGCATCACTGGGGCTCTACAGCACGTTTAGATGAACACCTCTCAAATTCGCTTATAATAAAATGTGGTGGGCTCGCAAAAAGCCTGGAATGGACTGACCTGCATTTTTGTCAATGCAGCCAGATTTCCCACACAAATTTCGATTTCCGGGAGATTTTTCATGCCAACCGTACAAACGAAAGAAATGGTCGAAATCCAGGAGTCTCCTGGATAATGCAAGAGACTTGGCAGGTATGTGATTATGATAACACCAATACATCTTGTTCTATCCTGGTGGCGAAATAGAGCACAACGCTGTTTTTGTGGCCTTTGCAACTAGCTACAGCAATTCACCGTTGCCAATCGCCGAGGCCACGCTATTTTACTTAATTTATATTTTTTATCACAAATGAAATATTTTTCGTAAAACTTCAGGCAAGATTTGTAATATCGTAAGCCCGGTCGAAATTCGTACATTGTAAGAAAAAATTGGAACAGTTGAAAGGTATGCACATATATCTCATTGTAAAAAGTCTTTAGGTTTGTAGAACGGCTTTCTGTTTGTAATTGCCTCCAGGCAACACATTTGTCTCTGTCAAGCTATATGCGAGACAGTCATTATATTTGCCTATTTTGATAGAACTTGTACATATCTCTAATCCCGTCAAACCACCTTTGTTTCTTTAGATCTCCAACTGATGGAAGTCACTCCTTGCTCAGCTCGGCATGCAAGGCCGCAAGATTCATGGTACACATCTTTGTTGGAGTTGAGAGCAGGAATGCGTAGAGTTGTATGCACTGGGAACCACAGCAACTGCATGTTCTCTGAATTGGTTAATTTTCATTTGCTGACCACATGCCACGCCTTGTGAAGGATCCTGCCCTACCCTTTGCATACTTCTAATGACTGCCTAAGAACTGCTAATGATGCATTGAGCACTTGTGGAGACCAGTGCAAGTGCGATGGCTACGTCCTCTATTGTTTCGGAACGTTCGAAACTGACATTCTTGTAAGGAGTTTTAAGGTGTGACATCGAACTACTGTCATGCAGTTATTTCTATTTGGGTAATCGGCCGCATCTGCGAGAGTGGCTCATTTGCCTCATCCACAGCTGTGCGCAACTTTCTTAGCTCTATTCATGCATCTAACCTTGTCCTATCCTAAATGCACGTTCTTGGGTAGACTTGCTACTAAAACAGTCCCAAATTTTTCACATTATCAACTCTTTTCCATATTGACTGCGGTAAGTCATTCCTAGCTTGCCTTGTACGTGCTGTTTAGTTTTGATTTCGGTTCACTGTTCTACCAAAAATATTTGTTCTGCTTCTAAGACTTCATCCAGCGGGTTGTAGAGTCAATTTTTGACATATCTATGCTGATACCAATAGGAATCTCTGGTACTCCTTTGTATACTTTTTATCAGGTTCCTAAATTTAGTGCTTTCAGCCGCATACCAAATGTGGATGGCTGTCATGCATATAGCCCGACTTCTTGTGAACAACTGCATCAGTTGTATGGCACTTTCATTCTTTATACCCATTTCCAAATATACCCGTCGCATCTTTGAGCAAATAAGATTTCCAGCCGTGAAAATGGAGCTTTTAGCAAGTTATCATTACAGAAAAAACAAAATTAGGAATTACTGTGTTTACTTCTTAATGACACTGTCAACGACCCAAAAGAAATTTTTTGAGTCTTGTAAGAATGAGACCGTTCGTCACATTGGCGGCAATGAGCATGCTTTTGTCAAAAAAAAAAAAATATTTTTAACTTGGCTCTGAAAGCTGGGAAAGCACGACTGCTAGTGTCACCCAATAGTGATATGGTTGCTATTAGCAAAAGCAAAAACTCTTGCAGGTAAAGTTACCTTGCTTGAAAAAAAAAAAATGTATAACTTATAATTGTATTTTATGCACTTTTGCCAACTTTGCTTAGCATCAGAGTGTAAATTTTCCTTTTTTTCACACGCACCCAAAGAGGCACTCAGCAGCGCTGCTGGCGAAATATTTGCCTGCTGCATAACGAAGAAACGCGAACCACCCAAGTTTGGCGTCCGGCACTGCTGATAACTAATAAAGCTTTCGGCAAACTGCTGTGTGACTGACTTCAGAGAAGTCTCTATTCATGCTCACGAGTCCTCTTAAGCAAATGGACCTACTAGTATTCACTGATGCGGAATTCATGTCACGAACCATGCGACTTCTATATTGAACATTCTGCCTTCAGGTTCAGCTTTGCCACAAGGCGTCAGTGTTGACCGTCATGTCGCATATGCAACACATTATGGCCCTTCCTCATGTGCTACTAAAGAGAAATCCAAGTTGTGGCCGAAGCATCTTCACAAGGGCAGTGCAGGATATTAACAGCTATAATCAAATGATGACCCAAATTTCATATGCAAGAACCCCAATGATAATGAGGCGTGCCATAACGGGGACTTCTGATTAAAGGGACCCTCAACTGGCCTCAATGGGTAATCAGATTCAGGTGTAAAATAAAAGAGCATGAATTATAGCGACAGGTGACAGCATACTTTTTGCGATCTGAGTAGGATTTATATATTTATATCGCGTTCAAAAGTAACCAAGAACGGCATGTCGCGCCCCAAGCGTCAGAGCCATAAAACACAATTATGACGTCCTAATAACTTTGTTGTGATTATTTAGAGCGCACTGGAATAAGGGCTTACATTTCGAATATGTAGTTATTGTTCATTTTCGTTTGTTTCTATGTGGCTTACAAGGTAAAAGAAATACAGCATGAAAAGTGGCGCTGCTTTCATGGCCTCTGCAGGGAAACGGGTGCACCTAGAGTGCCTCAATGCTCGTTCACGCACATCGAGCCACCCTAGGTCCAGCTGTGCATGCGCGCGGCGTTTCCACAGTAGTTGAATTCCCGTCGCGTCGGGCGCGTTCAAGAAGCAAGCCAGCTTTTGTATGCAATCGTTGCGGCACGCGAAATGCCGTCAGCGTACTGCTCTGTGGGGAATCGCTTCATGCGTGCGGCTGGTGGTGGCGATGGTGGCGGCCCGTCAGATTCGTGGCTACCGCTATCGTCTATCGAAAAATGTCGCTCTGGCGCTACTTGATAGGGGTCCTAATTTCGTGCTAGCATGCAAACCAAAATTCGTTCCTCTAACTCCTTCGAGTTGTCAAGCGATGGCATCGAAGCCGACAAACTACGGCCGAACGTGAACTACTATGCGTGAATTGTCGATAGAGTGTAAACATGCAGTTTCGTTTTCGAAGACTTGTCTTGGCTCGACTTGGCTAAAGTAAAAAAAACTACTTGTGCACGGCCAGATGTACTTGCATAAGAAGCCCCGGGAAAGTGCCATAACTTTTGTAATGTAATTTAGCCGCTAGAAAACAGTGGTTGCGGGACTGCAGGCTTGACAAACACAACCTTACGTGTTTGTACTTGGAGCTTCACTTTTCCTCACAGCTGGCGTTATACACTGGCATATAATCGCTATCGCGATCACATCCACTGTTTGCAGCATGTCTTTTTAAGACTGCAGAATTGCTGCGAATTGAAAAAATCAGATTATGAATGTTCTATGGTGTTTTCCACGTTACCATTCCATGATTACAAGCTCTGACAGCTAAGCTTTCCGTTGCACTCAAGAAAACAGGTACCATAAATATCAGTTGTGGGTCCCTTTAACTTTGACCACCCGAGACTGACTGTTGTGCACCTATACCAAAATACAGAGACTTTTTTTATTTACTTCAATTTCATCAAAACTCGAAAGTCATGGCTGAAAATAGAACCTGATGCTTCAAGCTTAATGCAGCAAAACTTCACCAGCTGAGCCACCCCAGTTCCCTGATTTTTCTTCTAGTGGACGACAGAAAGAACACTCAGCTAAAGATTTGACACATGAACTTTTGAGCCGAGCTCCAGGAGGCTTACCTTGTGGGGATCAGGCACTTCTAGCCGTGTCTCAGGAGGCGCCTTGACTGCTATCACCGTCTGGTCAGCCAGGCTGCTGATGCTTCGCAGGTCACGATACGTAACATAAGCATACGTGCACTTACGTGTTAAGGCCTAATCAACGCACTGCTTTCACAAAGTGACATGTGATACAAGAACTCTCTCTACCATCAGTTTTTCTTGCTACTGCCCACTTCTTTAATATTCACACAGATCTAAAGGAATAACTCAAGCCTGAAGGTTGTCAAACAATTACTGCAGCAGCATTCTTTTCACTGGCTTTTCCACTTTATGCTAAAAGCTTTTATGAGGCCAAGCAATGGTAACCAGACATATCCCAGCAGTAGACATTAAGCTTGTGCGAATATTCCAAACGTATGTTACTGTATACAAATTTAAATTGAAAATTCTGTAGCCTATTCTGAAAATGCCCACATCACACTTCCACAAAATTCTTTACAGGTCATTGCAGTTAATAAACTAAATTGAGCAACACAGGATGCTACACGCCGTACAAGAGAAATTTATCTTGCAGCACAAGATAAGCAAAATGGTCAGAGAGAAGGAGAGACAACATGCACTCCCAATTAATGCGATAAATGTGGAACAGAGTTTGGGATGAGATAAGGAGAGGCCAAGGAGCATTTTTATTAAAGCATTTTATGCTCTCCCTGTGTGCAAACACCAAGCATTATATCGCTATCAGCCTGTATTATGCCCAGTGAAGAACAAAGGCCTTACATTAGCCTCACCCTGCATAGCCCGGCAGTTTACTATGCCAGATAGCACAAGCGTCCACAAAGTAGAGCCCCAGCCCACTAACCTGGTCTCCTAAACCATGCTTTGCTTCCAGCTGCACCTACTCAAACAGCGCACTTGTTTTTCAACAGCTTGTTTAATAAAACTGCAACTGATGGATTTGTGACCCATCTTCAGCATACTCAAACAGAGCACTTGTTTTTCAACAGCTTGTTTAATAAAACTGCAACTGATGGATTCGTGACCCATCTTCAGCAAATTTGTGGGGCAAACAGGCCAACTGACCTGTATGCTCTGACAGGCACACAAGAGGGCCGACATGTACAAACAAAGAACAGCTTTGTGGCAAGCCTCCACTTAGCTATTTAAACACAAATCAGTGTTCAGGTGGAGCATCATTGCGAATAGAAATGTGAGAAGCTGAAAATGTGACACAGTTTCAACATACAAACACAGCACTTACGTGCTGCCATAGCAGCTGCCACCAAAAAACTGTTTGCACAATTTTCATGTTTTGAACGGCCACCAAAGAACTGAGCAACAGCTGACATGATCAACAGCAGGAAAGGATATCTTCGATCAACATTTTCAGCGATGCCTCGCAAGTCAGACACTGCGCTATCTAGCAGCGCGTCCAGCTCGCGTTCCACTTTGATGTACTCATCGACTTCCTGCTGCAGCATGCGCTGCCGGCTTCCATTGAGGGTGGCCGCCCCTCGTCCCTCCCTCCACCGAATGTTGTTTTTGGACTTTTTCTCGATGAGGCCCACTCCCTCGAGAACGTTTGTGATGTCGTAGATGCGCCGCTTCTGTACACCTAGCTGCTCCGACGCTTTATTCAAGTCCACCACCTGCACAGAGGAAAAATAACAGTGCACTGCCACCATCAGCATTGCACTGCAATGTTATCAGAGGACTGCCACGCAAGTTACTATAAAAACATGCTTGAATGGCATTTCCTTGTTTTTTCAGCTCCTTCCCTTACAAGCAACTAGTGCAGCTACACTTATGAGAACACAATGTAGCAAGACAGCAAAATATGGACAATGCCCATGAAGACACTTTCTCACGTGCCCTCCTCTATTCACCTTAGCATCACTCATCTACCTTTAACAGTCGTATTTCCCGCATTACCAGTGCAAAATAAGAGATGCCAGTTGGCCACTGGCACACAACTACAAAGGAAAAAAAAGGGGGGGGGGGAGAGAGAGGCATAATCACTAAAATTATGGCACCTGAGTACGCAGGTGCCAAGCTCACATGACAGAAAGGTCTGTCTCTCTTTTCTGTTGTGATGTCATCGTATGTGTAGATTTAAAGTATTTCTTGGAAAGCATTGCAGACATCTTGTTAATGTTTGACCATTTTGATGTGCACGCAGAAGAGTGATAGTGCTTTTGCGTGACGTGCCAGTAGGGAAAAAGAGATGACTGCGGTGCACATACAAAAATGCATGAGCGCAGCAAGAGTTGGACAAGAGAGTAGCAAAAACGAACAGTCGCGCGTATGAGGGAGGAGAAGGAAAGAGATGAAGTTTGTGTCTGATGTAGTCAAGTGACCATCAAGTGTCAATCTGCGCAATGTGGTCCACAAGTTCAAGCTAAGAGCTTCATGTGGTCATTGGCACTCGGCACCACTAACACCTTGCAGCAAGGCTTCAGTCTCCTTAAAGCCTTCGAAAGCTAGTGTCAACTTAACTCTTTGGAAGCCACATCACATCACTTGTCACAATGCCTCATCACTCCAGCTAGCTGAAGTTTCTCAACTGTCCAGTAGGTGGTCTTGTTTTTGCCCGAAGTATGACACTTTTCTACTATGAGGTCAGCTCATTACATAGATGTTGCCTTTTCTGTCTTATTTTTTTACTCAATTGCTTATGTTAATGTGTATGTTTAATGAGTGCACAAAGCTACATTGGTTACTTACAAAACAACATTGTCAGTTTGGTAACACTGTATGCATTCCCAAGCAGAACATCTAGAGAAACACGTTTTATATCACACCAACGTGACTTAGTGTAGCTATATCAACACATTCCTCATTTTGCAAGAGCCGTACCAGACTTCTGTGTCTCAGAATGACTACACAGTCCAAAATCATGCATGTTTTATTCCTTATATATGCTTTGCTTTGCATACAAAAGACAAAACTACAAAAATGCCAGACTTTGACGCTAGCACATGCAGCAAAAGCCTAGTGCTGTCTATAGAAAAAAAAAAAAAGAAGAGCTATGGATACAAAAGATGTAATTTAATGCAACACTTAGGATTTCACCATCTATGCTGCAAATATTACAGTTGTTAGATGGGAGATGTTCCGTATCATAGTGTTTACCAGCTAACACGTGAAGTGACACTGCTGTGATCAGCAATACTTGCACACAAAACAAAAACGGCTCAGTGCATATTGGGACCTTTACTGAGCGCAAATAATATGCCATTTAACTCTTTGAGGTCCAAAACTTTTACCCACTTTCGTCTGTACCAGTCCGAAACTATTGACAGTTTTTGGTGCCGCACAGAAAACACAAACAATGGTAGAAAAACTAGCAGAATATTTATTTTCGCTCCTGCATTCAGCAGGCAATACCTTTAAAAATATTTGGGCAGCCTGTAATACCCTCAAAGCATTCTCCTGTGTGCAGGCCAGGGTTGTTACTGCAGGTCTTACAGAAAAACAAAGTTTTCCTGCTGCCTTCTTGTGTTTGCTTATAGCTACAAACATCACAGTCCTTGCTGCGTCGGCCTGGGAACCTTGTAGATGAAATGGCTCTTTCCATCGAGCCTTTTTTCGCACTGCTGTGCAGACACATCCCGGTTTCGGACTTGAGCCCTTACGTCACCCACAAGCTGTTGGATGGGGTTGCGGCGGTGCTGCAGGTGTCGTTCGTTCTGCCCATAATTCTGCAGCTGCGTGCACCTTAAAACGCAACTGTTGCAAATATAAACTTCCAGAAGCCACAGAAAAAGTTTGCAGTGCCATTTCATCATCTTACTACAAAATGCATACCTCGTGTCAACAGAAATGCCGTTTCTTGTTTTTGTCGAACCACTGTCATCACTATCTGACGGTGGCAAGTAATTCTCTTCTTTATTAGTCATCGCTTTCACTAAAAGCCCCACCACAAATCACACATGATATTAACAGAGACACGTTTATCAGCGAACCGCACACGAGTGGGTGCGCTCTAGGCTCCAGTAGCCCTGCTGAACATAGTGCCGCATCCTAGTGTAACACAAAAGTAAACCTCAACAAGCAAAGCTCACTTATTCCTCAAGAAATGGCACTTGATGTATACAAAAAATGTGTGCAACTCACAGTGAGAGAACCACGCAACTTAAACCACAAACCACGGCCCAACAATGGACCGCAAAGAGCCAGTAAACAACCCCGAGGTCCAAACATTCTTATGAAGTGAAACATGTGCACATTTTATATGCGAACATGCTGCTTTAAATATTTTGCGAATGCTTGGCTAAAATAAGGAAGTTCAGGGATTAGAACATCCGTTTCAGCTGGTTTCAAATCATTGCACGGCCTCGCCACCCTGCTCTGCCATAGGGAGGGGAAAGGTATAGCCCGTTGTCATGGCTACGCCCACTTTGGCAAAGTGACAAGACGTCAGCGATACGTCATCAGCATGCAGCCAACAATAGAGCAGGGCGTTTCGGACGTGTCGTAGCAGGAGCAGCCCTCCCCTAGTAGTCAAGCAGCGAGGTGCCTCTTCATCTCGAAAGCTTTCGTTCCCGTACCGCTTCTCCCGGTAGTCTGGGGTTCTACAATTTGGCAGAGGGCAGCACAGGAAAATGAAAATGTGGACTGCGCGGCCGAAACAGCATCACCACAGGGCGAAGGCCCTGTTTCGTAGGGAAAAGAACCAATTGACGGGCTCAGTAGTATGTAAAGTTGCCCGTGGTTAAGTTTCATAACTGTGGGTATGAGGAGGATTGCTCAGGCGAAGGAAACGGGTGTGGGATGGTTTTTCGAAATGGAAAGTTTGCGTGACACTGTAATATTAGGAAAATGTGATTAACATGATTTACCGTACAAGTTAGCAAGCTTGCTTGTGGCATGTGAAAAAAAAAAAGCCAAAGCCTGTTTACTGGCCCTTTGAAGGCATACTGAACACAAGTTGAATAATTGATTGATATGTAGGGTTTAACGTCCCAAAACCACCATGTAAGTGTGAGAGATGCCATTGTGGGTAGCTCTGAAAATTTCGAGCATGTAAGATTTTTTAATGTGCGCCCAAATCTGAGCACACGGGCCTACAGCATTTTCGCATCTATCAAAAATGTAGCCGCCTAAGCTGTGATTCGATCCCACGTACCTTAGCCCTTTAGACCACTGCGGCGGGACTACTGAACAGAAGTTGGAAAAACTCACAAAACCTTCATAATTCTACTCTAAAGATGTGACTGTTCCAATAAACAGCTAATTTCTCGTATTTTTGAACAGTTGGCTTTATTTCTGACAGATCGCTATCACCCGACAATTGCACACGAGCACGAGTCGTGACATCACAACTGCCGAAAGGCATGCAGGGGTGCACGTGTTCCTGTCCTCTTCCCTACCTCTCTTTCCATCCCACTCTCCCCCCATTCACAAAAGCGCTGCTGCTTCACCCCAGCCAGGAGCACTGTTCAATACCGGTATTGTTCAAAATGGTTCTGCGAACCGTAGGAAAACTGAGTAGGTCAAGAGACGAGTGTGACAGCTGGCATTCTTGGCTTGCTCATTACGTGCATAACATCAACAACAATAACTTTCTCCAGTTCACAGTGTGGCCGTTAGATGCGACAGTTTGTCAAAAACGCACTAACTTCACTATTTTCCTGTAGTTTCTGCGCGAAATAAAGGTTGTGGCTATCAATATCAGGACCAAATCTCTAGATTTAGCGGAAAATCTTAGCGGCACAAATTTTGCTCAGCATCCCTTTAAGGTGGCCTTACATGTACAAGTTACTGATGAAATAGTTATTGAGCATGAAATAGTAATTCATAGAAAGTGTTACAGATGAAGATCAACTGCACAAAGAATTGAGCAGAGTCAGACCTCCATGACTGTGCTACTGGCGTGGCTTGCGATGCTCCACCCACAGTACAATTAAATATAAACATTTAATTATTGGTGTGGCTTGCAATGCATCAACCACAGTACAATTAAATATAAACATTTAATTATTGCACACTGCCAACTTGCTTTACAGCCATAGGCAGGAGTGTATTGTACAAAAGAAAATGTTGAACAATCAACACAGGAAACAAAATCTAGAAAGACACAATACTGCAGGTGAAAATAGCGGCAAGAAAGTACGGAGATCACAAAAAGAGGTATCGACATTTTACGGATGTAATGTAGTCAGTAAACTTGCCAACTCCCTTTTTTATATTGAAACTTTCCTACACACAAAATTCTACATTTTATGCAAAGCAAATATAGTTTCAAACAGATCCTTGTTTACATGAAAAGCGCTGAATAAATTACAGGGCAGTATGCAAATAAACTAGCTTAAAAAACATTCAAAATTAATTTTGTTGAACCTAAGATCCTGCGATTGTAAAGTCATTTTCAATAGTGGCCATACATAATGCGTAAAGCCATAAAAAATGCAGGCCCGATGCACCACAATATCTGGAGAAGCTATCAGACCTATTCAGCCATCACGACTTTAACCAAAACCTGAGGTGTTGCCAAAAGTGGCCGCACACACATCCGAATCGAGGCATGTGTTCTTCCCCCAGCCTAACAAATGTGAGACATCAGAAACAATGGCATGCAACTAAAACAACACGAAAATCGTAAGAAAGCAAGATGGCAACCAGAATTACAACACCTTTGTTAATGACAGCCACACTTTCTGTACTATATCATAGCAATCATGCAACACGTCTGAAAAATCAAGCAGGACCATCTCTTAATCATGAGCCTATATTCATGTCCAATGCAGGACAAAGGCCTCTCTCAATGACTTCCAGTTCACCGTGTGCCGAGCAGGCAGGAATCGTTTTAAGCCACCAAATTTCTTAAATTTCACTGGCCCGTATAAGTTCCTTATATAGCCAATATTCTATCCTTTGGTATCCATTCTGTTACTACAACTGACCATCCGCTATTTGTGCTCTGCATTACATGCCCAGGACCGCTTTTTCTCTCTCTCAGTGCCAACTACAACGTCGGTTACCTGTTCGTTTTCTAATCCACTCTGCTCTTTTCTTATATTTTCATACTGCACGTATCAAATACCATTCCAATGCATGATGTAAGGTACTTGACCGCTTATTTAATCTGCTTAAGTTGTGGACAAGAAGGGTAGCTGTGAAATTTTTGTGGATGTTGTCTAGGATATTTATTCATGTTTCCTTGGCAATGTAATGCCTCTAAAACTGCTGCTATTTATACTGCTCATTTAAACTACTCTGTCAGAGTCCTGTACCGGGATTTGTTGTATTTTGCTAATTGCTTTCTCAGTTGATTACCTTATCAATCGTATGTTACGTAACATTTCAAACACTACTGGTAATATGTTGATTCATCTATAGTCTCCCCTTTGTTGTGTTTTAGTAAAATGTTACCATTTTTTCAACTTGTTGTGTTGATTCATCTATAGTCTCCCCTTTTTTGTGTTTTAGTAGAATGTTACCATTTTTTCAACTTGTTGTTGCAGGCGAAAACGCAAGGCACTGACCGTAGAGTCTTGTGAGCTTCTCTAAATCATCTAATTTGCATTTTTTAATCAAATAGACTGTTTTGCCATCATCATCAGTCACTTTCCCAGAAAAAATGCTCTCTAGGGCTTTCATAGCCTCGTTGGTATTTGCGCTTAAGTGTACCATTCAAATTAGCTTTCACAACAGGTAGGTCAGCTTGTCTGTACACTGTGCAGTACAGTTGCAAGCAGAAATCTGCCATGTTCACTATGCCATTGAAATCGCTAACGAGATTTTTATTCTTATCTTCTTCTATATCCATTTATGTTCACCCCACACAGTTCATTTTTAACTGCTCTAATAATGCTGCCTTTCTTTCTTTTTTTTTTTTACAGTACCTATATCTGTTTTGCAACATATGTTGATCTGTACTGAATGTTGCAGCATTTTTTCTCATTGATCATATTTGACAACTCAGCAAACTCTTTTTTGTCTCTTGCAGTAGTTACTAACACCTGTAGTTACTTTTTAAATTAAATGTAGTGGTTTAAAAAGCTTACTTACATCTTGCCCACATGCTTTGCCTCCAACTGTCTCCTTTAAAAATCAGTCTAGCTACGGTTTTGTATATTTCCTAGAGGTCGTCATTTTCTTTTCTTTTTCTAAAGCTCTCCATTTTTCTCAAGGAAAACCTTAAATATTCCAGTTGTCTCAGAAAAGAAAAAAAAATGCCCAGCACACACTGGAAAGAGACGACACTAGCACTATGTTCTTATCGGAACTGAACCTAAGCTGGCCTGTTCCTCAGTGATTTACCGCATGCTGTATCTCTTCAGTATAATGTGATTTTTTTTTTTAACTTCACTCACCTGTAATTGCTATATTTTAGATTACTATTTCTTTCTTTTACTACACCTGGGTGCTTGCACACAATTAAATTTATTTTATTTCACTCCTCCACCACCACTACTTTTCGTCTCAGTCCACTTTCGGAGGAAGATCTTCACAGGGTCAGTTTCCTTATGCCCCGAGCATTTCATCTCGGTTATTCCAACAGTCAATGCTTCAGTTGTCAAGTACTTCTTCCCCTTTCCACTTTTACGTTGAAATATTGCACGAATACGGTGCACTGGGTTTGTACATTTTGCACTCATAGATGTACAGCTTCACAGAAGTGCTCTACAAGCTGGATAGCAAAACAGCATGTCATCTGCTAAGGCAATTTCGGTTCGAGCCATTGCTCTCTGCCTACTTCAAAAAGCAATGTGTTCAGCATAATTGGGGAGGAAACACGCTCACTTCCGCAACACAAGATGTTAAAGGCTGTCTTGTATATTTTGCAAATGAATGAAAAATACTTCAAATTTCACAGAGCAAAACGTAGTTGGGTGATAATTGTAAATTGAACACAGGGAACAGTGAAAAATAGTTTTCGAGTGCAGCAGCCAGTGCACATAAAGGTTGCACTATGAGAGATGCATCAATTTTGCCACGTTAACTTCACTTGGTATTTTTGAGATCCAACGGTGGCTGCCTCAAAATCTTTTACACGTGTGAGCACCTGGTACCAATTGTCAATGTACAATCTTAAGGGCTTCTGACAACAGTACAGGTACTCAAATTCAGTGAACTTCGATTGAGCTTACTGCATTGCCTGCATAAAAAATGTTGGGTTGAGAGCAGGCAAACGGAACAAAATGGGCACTCACTCTGTGATATAGAATGATCAACTTGGTCTTAGAAATGACGGGTGACAATGTTGTAAGGTCTCTGCTATTTCACTTATTTTTTAAGAGTGCACTGCCGAAACGTCCGAGTTGAACTTGAAAAGAAAACGTCCATTTTGCATGCAATGGTTCAATCACTGGCTTGAATTTTGACAGTCCGAGTGCCACGAAGAAATCGTGCAACTCTAGCATAAAGCAAGATTTAGAGGTATCAAATAAAAATTGGGGAACTATGAGGCTTGTTCACTTTTCTAACAAGACACGACTCACACCCCTTACGCACGGGCAGAAGTACCTTCTTTGTTTCTTTGAATAACGTTCTGCAGAAGTCGTGCCGATGACACACGCCATCACTAAGCTCTTTAGGAGCTTTGTGGCCATTGCAATTACCTCCAATTCCTCTGATGAACACTAAAAAAACAAAAGTGGCTGTGAAATCAGCAGGAGAAGCAACATTTTTAAAAAAACTGTGCTTGCTGTCAAATCTTTTGTTGACAGTGCCTATTGTGCACACTCCAAAGCACCACACTAAAGACAAAGCAAATGACACTGCCGGAATTCAACATGGCGGAGCTAGCGAAGTGATCTGGCTATACACTAGAACACAGAAAGCTCACTGCTTGCTGCCATATTGAAAACCGCGTGGCGCCGTCTGTTGCAAGCGAGGCGACTCAACACTCTCAACTGCCAGGCGAGCAGACGCTCTAGAAATCAAACGCGAAACTTCACAAGTCGAGTCCGGCTATAAGCATGTTTCGCACTGTTCCTGTGCTAAAATTTTAGGCTGATTTCGTGTGAAATGTCGAGGAGACGGTCCTCGACAGTACGAAATGTCTGCAGCTCGTGCATTGCAGACTACAGAAGCAGCTTCATCAGGTACGTATTATTGCGATTGAAAGAAACGCAAACAGCGGAAAGCGTTGCTTTCAACTCAATCGAACTGCGGCGTGCCTTGGCTGTGACAAGGCAGATTTTGTGCTGTAAGCCGGCGTCAACGTAGCGCTAAAATCTGGTTCCAACTCACGCTCATGCACCGCATGTTTATCAATTGCCAGTCTTGCCAGGCACTAGGAACACACAGGTGCTGCAAAAGTCCCAGCCAGAACAAGATTTTAAAATGCTACAGTGACGCCAGCTGAAAGCACGTGTAGATTCGCCCAGTGTCAATCAAGGCATGTCGCAGTTCGACCGAGTCGAAAGTCATGCTTTCCGCGCCGTTTACGCATCGCGATAGTAGGCCGTTGCAGTTGTACTAAGCATGCGCGGTGCGTGCATCCACGCGTGAGTCGTAATACGTATATCCTATTATTGACATGCGGCCTGCGAAAGACTACGGCAATAGTTTTGTGCTGCATACTACCGACATACGGCACGCAAATCGCTGCTGTAAAGTGAAACAGCTGGAGTCGCGCTTGAATAAACGCAATAAGCATACTTACTTGTACACTTCACAGGGCTCTTAGTCTTTCCTGCTGATTGCAAATATATCCTAAGGCAGCGGAGCTCAGCGTTTTTCGTTGTGGACGGAAGCCTGTGCAATCGCAATACACCGCACCGGCACGATTCCCGCGATGCGCTGTGAACTTCACAGGCAGTGCTCAGCAATATTTTCTTCTTGCGCTGGTTGTTATGGCATCAGATGACAGCGCAGTGGTACCCAGCTGACATTTTATAAACGGACGCAGCGTGAACAGGCGCTTTTTTGCATTTTAAGTTTCCAGAGCTGCTGCATTCCATGCTAGCGAGGGGCGCCTTCGCAGTTGTAAACAAATTATTCTCACTGGGAGCGAGGATATACTGCCGAAGGCGTCTGGGTGCGAGATGGGCGTGCTCTCGTCTATAGAAAGGGTGACAAAGTGTTTCTGGGCAGCCATTCGTGCTTACAACAGCCCCACTAAGGATTATGACAGCATTCGAGGCACCTTCATTAGAAAGGTGCATTGAAGAGTTGTGCACAATGTTGGTAAGAAATGTAGGCTATTTCGCATCACTCTTATGTTTGAAAAGTAAATGCCTGATCAGCCGCCTCCAAGATACCACGCAATCATTTGCGAGAAAAGTGCTGCAAGTGCAAGGGAAAACACAGAGAAAGCAATGGCAAAGGCAATAGCACCCGAGCAAGGGCATATCATCTCGAAATGGAAGTCGACGCAGACGGCGGCACAGTAACACTCTAGCGGGGTACTCGGTGAGCGTGTGTCTTGTGGGTCATTTCATAGTAGATAGAAATTTTGCCAGAACACGCACCGAGCATCACACCTAACTCAAACTTAAGCAGGTACATCATTTTGTTCTTTACCGTGTGCGGGGCCCCGATCCAGAAAGTGCACCTTCAACTTCACCAAAGCTTGTGTGTGTGTGTGTGTGGTCTAATGGCCCTTCCCCTGAGGTGAGGGCGTTTTGAAGTGACCATGCTACTGCACTGTGGCTGCAGAAAGTGATTGGACTGGAGGCCTTGTTGGCTCGAGTATGCAGTTTACCATTGTACAAAAAAAAAAAAAAGGGTACAGCCAGAAGTGCAGGTCGAAGATTCAACATTGCCCCCCCCCCCCCCCCAAAAATTTTGACTGGTATAAGTGTATTCATGCAGATACACACTAAAATATACAAATGCATACAAAAGTGAATGCCTTTTTCTCTACACAAAATTAAATTCCGTCTTATGCCTCTGTTCAAAAGTAGGCTTTCATGAATATTACTTATTTAGTTCAAAGCAAATCGTGATTATTATCAAATAATCTTCAAGTGAAGTCAAGTATTAGTAGAATTTTAATGGTAGTTGACAGAAGTTTTAAGTCATAAAGCTTGCAATGTTTTAAGTTTTTTCCATACTCAGTCCACATAAGCCCTCATAACACTTTCAAAAGTCGCCAAGATGCATATAATATATACACTTATGATTGAAATGTAACTTCATGGCGATGCATATTTCCCCTGAAAAGCAGCTTTCACGGCACTACATCCCCAAACCACAGTGAAGCCACATTTTAAAGCAATTAACATGTAGCAAAACAAATTTATTTGTTCCCTTCAAATACTTTGAGATTTCAGAAGTTTTCCATTAATCTCGAAGCAAATTTGACTGCTGTATTATCCATTCACACTTTAAGCACTGCTATAACGAAGGCTTATAGAAAAGACAACCAGTAAAATCTGACCAAGTAAAAGCATAGCAACGACAATCAAGAAAATTTTGCCATCTTAAAAGCTCTACTGACAGTGAAGGAGTTCAGTGATAACTGTATGAGACCTTATGTACACGATTGTTTTGCTACTTGTGCCACCTTGGGGCTAAGAAAGAAGAAGATATATTGAGCCTTTGGTGAAATGAATTTTGTACATAATAAATTTATCTTCATGTAGCTCCATTTTGCAGTGTACTGTTACGTATTATCACTTTGCTGAAGGCACTACAGTAGAATCTCGATGATACAAATTCGAAGGGAGCATGCAGAATATTCGTATCATCTGGAATTCATAGGAACCGAAAACAAGTTAAAATGAACAAGAGCTGAAAAAAAAAAACTGCACGATGATCTTTTGAGCTTTTCTGTAACATAAGCACCTTTTGTAATGAGTGGCCAGATTTAAACACAAAGTCGTTACGATAATCACATGTACCGATGCCAGATGGCAACTAGGTTTGTACCACTCATTATTAGTGCGATATTACATGTTGTATTGTCATGCCCTCATACAGGACATGTGTGTCTGTAAAGCATGAACATTATCTTTACTGCATTTCCAGCAAAGAAAGTTATTTTCACTGTATTTCTGATCATACGTGTGGCGTTATGATAGAACAGCTGCTTGTCATACAAACAGCCCAAGTTCGATCCTCACTCAGACCTAGAAACATTTATTATCAACATTATTTGCATCTTTCTCGATTTTTCGGCCACCCACAACATGATTTTTCACTCACAACAAATGACACTGACGTCTGAATTACTGCAAAATGAGCTCTTTAACACTATCACATTAAAACTATTGTAAAGCATGCCATAGTGGGTCGCCTCTGAATTAATGCGGACCATGTGGGGTGCACTGTATAATATTTAAAGAACGTAACAAGCATCTATGTATCAGTGATGCACTTGCTGTTTAAAAAATGCCAATGGCCACATTTTTTAAATACCACTCCCATTATCCTTTAAGGAAATTCATTACTGAATACCTAAATATTTAAATGCTAGGTATCAATAACTAATTTTTCTATTTGTATTCCAGTGTCAGATGTACATCGATATACAGTCATTTTTTTGTTTCATTTTGTTTCAGAGTGACACGACACTACATCTATTCTACCATAGCACAACTGGCTGCCCGCAGATTACATTATCCTATACTTTACCAAACCTGCCAAGGTGGCTGCTTGTCATAAACACAATCTTAACATTAGCTGGCAATACCTTAAATTATAAAGCATATGCACACAGCTTGCACCCCTGTCATAATTTTTAATGATGGTACATTAACCCACCATTTTAACGAACCATTGAATGCTTTTAGAATGCCACTGAAGATACTACAACATCGCGCATAAATTTTACTAATCAAGATGGCTAATCACACTGTCAGGAGCTTTCAGGACTGACTGTAGCATGCCCCTTATTTAAAGACAGTAAAAAATAAAGAAGCAGTGAACCTATTTTTCTAGGCTGGCGAATGTTGAGATCTAATGCCAGCATGCAAAGCCCATACGCAAATGATGATTCGGTTTGTATAGGGCATGAATAAAAAGCATGAAATATGAAGTCCCAGTGATTGAACTCCTGATGCATACTTTTAAAACAAGCTTGGGAAAAGTCCCTGCATACTACAGGGTGTGTCAATCACTCGAGGGATAGTCTTCACTTTGATACCATGAGCGCTGTCACGGACGGCTATTTTTGGCGACACCACGTCACGGCAATTAACGGGCGCCGTACTCCCCGACTGACCGTGAGAAACGGCGGCACATGAAAGGGAACCGATAAGTGCAAAATGGGGTGCTCTCCTTAGAACGTCGCCGCCGACAGTTAATCCTTTTGTAACTGTGGCGACGTCTGCAAGGTCGTAGAAGGCCGCGGTATACCCCGAAAAAGGATTAGACTACGAGACGCCCGGCTGAGAGCTAAATGGTTGACCGTTCCCACGGAGAAAAGCGTGGGAAACGCTCTGGTGGCCAAGCCGTATGACAACAACCCGACAGGTTGTCACTCTCGCTAGTTGCGGGCCCTCTCTCAATTAAAAAGGGCTGGGGTCAAAATATTTTTGGGGCGGAGTTTCCGTCAACTAAACGCACATGATTGGACCCATGCAGAGGTCTCTTGTCCCCAAGGAAGAGAGCGAGGAGACACGAGGGGGATTTAAGCGCAGGATTTTGCCCTGCTAGGCAGACTAGTCGCTGACCAAGATGGTGTAGAAACAGATCAACAAGCATCTCTTCTAGAAGTTTTTAGTGTGGCTCTGTATCGGCTGGCCACCTAAACTTAGCCGTTCGTCTAGTTGTGACGCGATATTAACGTCTGCAACGTAGACATCGGGACTTCGCCTCGAGTTAGCTCAACCTGCTCGAAGTCACCTGCAAGCACTAGCCTCCCGGAACCACCAGCGTTGCAACACCGCCAACATCGCAGTCGTGCCAGAACTCTCTTCGACTTCTCGCATCCGATCGTCGGGGACACAACGCTGCCGGTCATCACACGTATGCCTTCACCTGTTTATATCTTCGAACTTTCTCCTCCGTCGTTCTATTCGTGTTAGTGTGTGTAGTTTGTAATAGTTCTCTCTCGTAAGCTGATTTATTGTCTCTGTTATATATTTCTTTAGTTGTATCAAGTGTCGATGTATTTTGTTAGTTGTATTGAAGTGTTGTATTAGATCCCGTGTGCTGCACTATCACTAGAGTAAAGTTTGTTTTGTTTTCTCACATCTCTGATCTCTTTACTGTCTCTGCTTGCGTACGGAACGAACCAACCTGCTGTCATTCCCGTCGCCGACTTCGCGCTGGCGACGCTAGAGTGGCAGCTTGTAACAAGCGCATCAACAGGAGGAACGTCAAAGCTTTCCAAGGATACTCTCACGAACTGAATGGCAATTCGTTTGACTGTGCTGCAGCTACAAACCAGTAAGTCTCATGCATGAAAACCAGTGGGAAAGCCGCATGCAGATATGCTAGCTACTGTGGCAGAGCTGTTTACAATACCAATCCTCTGCTCAGTCTTGAAGAAAAAGGCTAACAAACAGACATTGAATTGAACATGCCCGCAAGTATGCAACTAAGAATAAAACACCGCCATGCTTTTCCAAGTAGAAGCACTCAATATTCCTACAACTATTTCACGGACTGGCTTGTTTTGTTTTTGCTCATCCACTCACAAAAGAATGAAAGGATTACACTGCCTTGAAGGTTTTCATTTGTTTGAGGACTGACAGAGATTACAATATGCTCGAAGGTTTCATAGCACATTATGTCCCTGAAATAAATGACCATGACAGTGATAATCACTCCAGGTACTAATGTGGATGCACACAATTGACCATGGCACATTTTTACTCATAGTGTAAATGTGCACCATATGAGAAAACGAACATATAAAAATTATTAAATATGTGAGCACCTCCTCTAATTGTCATATTTGTGGTTTATGCTTTTTTCTCTATCCCCGATGTCAACATATGTACATATATTCAAGTACTGCTTCAATAAATCATGCCAAAGACCTTATGCACTTCTAGTTACAATTACCTAGCCATTGTTTATTAATACTTGAATAAGACACTTTTGGTGCACTGTTGGAGTAAACAACAGATGTCATCTAGCATCCAGAGGTTGTGCAAGGATTGCCAAAAATTCGACATTTTTTTTAGAAACAAACAAAAGCAATTACTCGCAGCAGCTCCTTCTGGAATGCACCATCCCAATTCACGTCACTATACATTGCTTAAAAAAAAACAATAAACATACAAGAATGTATTCAAACGTTGTAGAAGATTCTACGATTTGAAATGTGCAATTTCACATTTATAACAATACTGTTAGGGCCTATAAATCGTAGTATCCACATTACTCTGTGGGAAACAAAGCTGTGTATTTTTGCTAGTTTGAAATGAAATCTGCGAGTATGCACGTAACGAAGAAACTTCACAGTGAATGCTGCGTTGCCTTGACAGAACCGCCCAACGGCCTTGTATCCACCAAACGACAATTCTACCTTGAGCTTCTTCAGCCGAAATGAACCATGAATCAAAACAAAATGTTGGCAAATTGATACATGACCGATTACATCTATGGGGCTCCCGCACTAAATTTCTATGGTTTGCATATTTACACACAAGGTAAATATCAATCATTATCAACTATTTCTAGGTTTCAGCAAACATTCAAACACTTTTAAATTTCGATGAAATATTACAGCATTCAAATTCGGTTTGATAAGAATTTAAAATATAATAAATTTCGTAGTATTGAAGATGAACAAATGAAAATATTTAAACTGCATGCAACCCCCTGTAAAGGTGGTTTTACTGCAGTAGAGGAGTGCCATACCGTGAAGACACCTTATCAGGGAACATTAAAACTGCGGCAAAGCTTTACTTCAAGTTTAATGTGTCACACTGGCACTTTTAATCACGATCAGGGCGATACGGACGAGTTCTCTTGATCGCGATCAACTTCATGATCGCTGCTACACGGTCCAAGCTAATCCGGTTTGAGGTTGGGTCAGATGAAATGCCCCAGGTGGCATTTGCGTGCCGTAAAACATGCCACTGACAAGACTCGACGTATGGTATATGTATAGATTCCTTTATCAGCAATGTTATCCGTGCAAGAACCACTTGAACGTCAAAAACTTTGCAGGCTGCTGCAATAGTAATTTCATAAATCCATCACTCGATGAAATTTTCCTAGCACTTACCTATGTTGCTGCAAGAGATCCTTAACCTACGCTTTTTTTTTTCTGATGGCCCACGCTCGTAGCCGTGTAGTCGAAGTGAAATGTCAATCTCATTGTATGCGCCAGTGGTTGCACTTGTGGCACCTCAAGTCAGTTCCAGGCGCTCATGCCAGCGGTTAATTACTGTAAAGATATCTTAATTCGACCACAAAGTGCGCATACGTTGCGACGTGATTGAAAGGCTTGCGAAACTCATAATAAGCTTGCTTCTAGGTGTTCCGACAGCTCTAACGGAGCGAAAGTTGAACTAAGCGCTGAAGGCAACGGTCGACTGCTTGTCGTCTGCTCTCCTGTAACTACATGTGGTCGATGCGAATCCTGAAATATGCAATACCTTAGATATTGTTGCAATTTAAACAGTTTAGAATTTGCATTTTTATATACATCTAGCTGTTTTAAAGCGTTTTTATCTAACTATGCTTGATTTTCTTGTTTATTGTGCTTTCAACAAGCTCAGCTAGGTGGTGCAGACGGCAGCAAAATCGCGATCTCTCAGGCAGATCGCGATTACACCTGATCGTAATTAAAAGTAACCATGTAGCAGCACCTAATCTGTATCGTGGTTAATACGGATCGACACTGACTGCGATTAAAAGTGCCGTGTGACACAGAAATAAATGAGCGTTTTGCCTTCAAACCATTCATCGTTACATTTATTATCTTGCTAACCGGCTTATATAAGTTAAGTAGAGTAAATCTTGAGATGTAACATTCTTTATAGCATATCAGTGGCATACTACCAAAAGCCAAATCCTCCTACTATTCAAAGTTGCTTCCACTTCTCTTTTGAATAAAAGATAACCGACAGTTGCTCACAGCTTCTTTTCAATTGAAAAAATTGCACAGGACCACTGGGTCATGGCAAGTATGATCATTTTTTCATATACTATGGGATATATGCTATCGAATTTTATTCAAAATTATTCGACCAAATCACTATTCACTCCGAACCTAAAATTTGCTATTGGCAGAAGGTTCGTCATTTCCAATTATTCATATTATTTGAGCTTCTTTGTTACTTTCAATGAGGAGCAGAATAAGGATAAAAAAAAGGTAGGGAGCTTAACCAAGGCTGTTTGTTTTCTGTGTTATTTCCGGCTTGACAATATTTACCATACCTCCAACCTTATTGCCTTCAATTACCCCACCAAGATACACAAACACCTGTTCCAAAATTTTGACAACTCATTGCCAGGCAACTGATTGTTGCTCAAATCTTTTCCTTAAAAACACATAGCCAGCTAAAATCCATCGTCGCATTTTCCCATGAGCCACAGCTCATCTTCAGACTCCCTGAACAGGATATCTGCTAATCACAGTTGTGCTTCCCCGGACTCTCCAGTGTGCCTTGAATAGACTCGATGACCGGCCATTCAATGAAGCAAAGATCTTAGGAGCCTGGTCGCGCAGCACATCAGCACAGAAAGCCACACGAGCCCTCCTGAGAAACTCGTCTTTGTGTGTGCTATGTGACATGTGTCTCTCTCTTTTACTCCCCTCTCCCCCTCCCCAAGTGTAGGGTAGCAAACTGGACGCATAGTCTAGTTAACCTCCCTACCTTTCCTACATTCCTTCTCTCTCTCTCACAGTTGTGCTCCCTCATACTCCTTTCAAGTACAAACTTTACAGAAGCACGAACTAAATATAGCCATGATAATGTACAACTCGGTGAGATAACAAAATTGAAAAATAAAGAAAGGGCCACTATGAGGGCACCTAACAAGTTATGAATTTAATGTGTCATAACAGCACAAGTGGTATGGATGAGTAGACCTCCCTTAAGGGCAATGACAAGGACTTCGCATCAAATAAAAGAAAACCTCATCTTTCACGCAAATGTGGAAAAGTCGACAAACACTGATACAAGACAAACAGTTAAAAAAGGCCATTCATAAGTGCCTGTAGCAGGCAAAGTGGGCGCGGCCCACAATTGCAACTCTTTAGTTCCTTAGGACCGAAATAACATAAAATTTGTTGACTGACTGTAGCAATCATAAGTGCACCCAATCTAGTATCACTTAGTCACTCTACAAATCCAGGTTTCAGCAATCCAGTCTCATTCGTTCATTGTAGCATTTTTCAACTGTTTCACCGTGCCATCCTTGCAGAGTACTAACACTCTAAAGGTTTGTCCTCTCAATGACCTTGACCTTTCCAAAATGTGTCGTTTGTGTCTTAACTGGTTGGCCGCAGTTCATAAATGTCTCTGAGCTTATGCTGTACTAATCATTACAACAGAAAAGTATTTGCATTAAAGTAGACTTATTCTTTCACGATTTCATTTTCATCTTGACCTAGCCTTGCACTACGACCTTTGACTTATTGGTACCACCTTATTTTTTCACTCAAAAACATCCATGCATAAAAATGTCTTTTTTTGGGGCCCTATAATTTTTAACATACAAAAGTAGGTTTTTTTCTTTTATTTTTTACGAATTGCCAGCCTTCAAGAAAACAAGTATGCTTCACCACACAGCACCTGTGCCAGTGTGGAGGCTGAGCCTACAGGAGGAAGAACAAGTCTGATGGCTAGTACAAGCACAATCATGAGGAGAAGAAAACTGATGCAGACAATCACTAATGGACCTTGCCAGCCCCGTCACGAAATTGTACAAAATGCGACTTCCAGCCGTTTTGCTTCTTTCAAATGCAATGGTTAAGCAAAGCTAAACAGTCATGGGACACACTAATGCTTCAAGCGGAAACTCTGAAGCCAAAGATACAGTACAAGTAGCATGCATGAACCGTGACTGTCGAGCATCTGTAAAAGACAAATTAGAAAAATCAAGACAGCCGTCTTACCCCGTCTGATGCACCCTTCAGCAGCTGGATGAACTTCTTTGTGAGCAGACCGAGGGATGTGTCATACCGATTGCGTTCCCCATCTACACAGCAAATAAACAAAAACAAGATGCGTTGTAAGACTACACACAGTTCTGCCTGCCAATGCTGAGTACCCTGATAGATGCTGAAGAATTGAAAGATTGCAAGGTGGTGTCTACTTTGTACTAGAAACTAGGATAAGCTATCACAAGCTAGTTATACTAGTTAAGCTAATGAAAAACAAAATGTGTTACAAAAAAATTTGCAGAACCAAACACTGCTGCTATTTTGCTAGAACGTAACATGTGCTACAGCTAGCTTTATGTATCCATTGACATGAAAATGTTCCAACGCTTCTTGCCACAGATAACATCAGCAACGCAGAACTTTCACGCTGCTTTTATTGACATATAGGAGTGAAAGCAGTTTCGGCAACACAAACTGTCAGTCTCAACGTACTTTTGCGAACTTGACCTCCGGTAGAGCTGGCCAGACGCCCCTTCTTCGTCGCTGGTGCCTTGAAATCAAATGACTCGGGGGACTCCATGTCTAGCCGGCGCTTGACCTGAAATCACCATAGCAGGAACCAGTGCTAAGACCGTGTGACACACGACTAATTGAGTTCTGATATGCTCCACCTAATGACGAGTGCCAGAAAGATTTAGAAACAACACCTTAACAATAGCGACACACGGATTAAACGCGCGAATGAGTGACAACTCCCGTCACAATACACGATGACGAAAGTGACGCATTCATCCCGCGGAACCGGCCAAGTTGGGACACGTCTTACCGGCAAATGACACAATCGCCATGATTTTAAAAGCCGCTTGGAGCGACCACGGTTTCAAAGCGCATAGCTAACCGAGCTGGCTCTAGTGGCCACGCGGGTACACATGTGCGCGCCATCGAGGTTCCGAAAAAAAAAAAAAAAGAATCGCGCCGGAGGGCGTGGGAAAAAAACGCAAGCAGCCGTCGGCGCCCGACCGTGTCGACAGCGGCCAAAGTAAATACAAATAAAGAAGCCGTTATAAGGAAGGACAACGCCGTGGCCGGTGTAATCGGCGTGAATAATCGGTCGAGACTGTCGAAAATCGCTAACCACAGCAGCTGACGAAGCCACGCAACCGCCAGCCGCACGAATCTGCGCAGTGTGCTCCCGAGAGTCCCCCCCGCCACGCATACACGTTGTCCGCTTCGCCCATTTAACAATGAAGTCGTTTCGCGGGACCAGCTGCATCAGCCACTGCTGCCACAGGGGCCGTGGGCTCGGATTCTTGAACGGGCAGGTTTCTGCCGGCCGATCGTCCGCACGGGCACGATGCGCACGAAAACGCGTGTGGCCGGACGCACACCTGCCCCTTTTTAGGGGTGACAAGCCGCACGCCACCGCGGTGCTGACACGACAACGGTTTCGATCGCGAGCCCGGGGCGTGCGTTCCCGCCGCCGTGGCGGTAATTAAGAAAGCTGGTCAGGCCAGGCAACACCGAGTAATGAGTGGCGCAGATGACCAGCTCGAAACCGCGGGAGGCGAAGCGCCCTGTGGGGGAGATGGCGAGGGGGCGACACGTAGTACACGGCGTTCTCGGATTGTTTTTCCGGGCAGCGCATTCCTCTCGATTCTCGGAAACGAAATCACGAGAAGCCAAAATAAACGAAATATAGAAAGAGGGATATTCCTTTCGGTCTTTGAAGCACACAACCGACACCGGACTTAACGGTCGCCCGGTGGTTTGAGGTAGCCGCAGCCCCACTCATAATCAAGGCAGGGCGATCAAAAATAAGGATAATTTTTTGCGACGTGCGCTGTTCGCACGGGTCTCCTTGGCATTCTGAATACATTAGCGGACAAGGGGTCACCGTAAACTTTAGTCCGAACCCCCCTGGGGGGTAGCCGGTGCCCCAGGTCCCCGGGCCCAATCGCGGAAGTCGTTTGTAAACAAAGGAAGCCAAAGGGCAGAGCATACGCAAAATGTCTTTCCGCAATCGCATCCGGTCAGTATTTAAGGGGCCCCGGGTCAAGCCCGAGGCCTCAGGGCAGTCGTAACGACCCACCTGGTTTCTCTCGGCAGGCGGCTTGGCCGGATTGCGGGCCAGGTAGAAGTGGTCAGGAGTCTGTCCGTACTCGTCCATCACAATGGCAGCCGCCGGCAGCTGGCCCGGCTTGACGAGCGAGTGCCGCGATCCTCCCGCTTCCTTGGCCGTAGGTGTCTTGAAGCTTCCGCTGGCCATCTCCGTGTGAACCAAGTCCACCTGATGCGTGGAGATCATCATCCCTCGACGTGATGCGGCCCGCACCGCCAGCAGCCGGCGCCCAGCACTAAGTAGGCTTCCGCTACGCGGACATAGTAGACCTCGAAAAATCCCCCTCGAAACGTATATTACGCAAACCTTCAATCAAAACTGTACCATGATTGCACAACTAGATGAATTAAAGAGTCTATCCAACGTAATCCGGGACTAATAAGATCGATTAAATGGACCGGATGACTTCGATTTAAATGTCTACCACAGAGGGTATAACGCTCGACCGTTTCGCGCAAAAAAAGCGCCGCGTACAAAGACGCGCGCTCTCGTCGTATTTCGCGCGAAAATATTCCCGCCAGAGGGTTGAGGCTGGTTGCGATGCACGGTTCGCCGCATCTTTTCCTGAAAACGGTCCAGAATATCCTATTTGTGTAGAATTTTCGAGGCATTTTAAAGAGCATTGACTAATTTGCTTCTCTCGCTACTACAGTGAAACTTCGATGCGACATATTTTGACTATTCCATCGAATAATCCAGACTACGGTGGTAACCGCGGAGCAGACCGCCGTTGTTGACCTTGTGAAAGCTCTTTCATTCCTCCAAATGAAGCCTGCTTGTAAAATTACGGAGTCTTTCTAAAACTGTGAGCTACGACAGGCCGTAATTCAAATAAATTCGCATGTTTATTAACATGGTAGCAGTAACAGTTTTCATTTCAGGCTCGACGACTCTGAAAAGCGTCGTCTGCTTCTCGTCGGCCCCGCCCACCAATTGCGTTTTGTCGCACGCCATTGGGGGGCTTGCAGCCAATGACAAAGCCAGGTTTTCAAATATGGCGGTGCTTGGTCCGCACGCATGCAATAGCGCGGTTTATCCGGAGTTCATGTAGCTGGCAGAGCTAGGCCAAGGCTAGCGAAAGCAGTTGGATTGTCACGTGATTGTACTTCGGTGACAGCTGTGCGCGTATGACAGCAGCTTTCGGGTGTCGCGGGACGGGCTATGCGGCCGTGCGATGACCGCTGCCTTGGCCTGCGATGTGTCGGAGAAGAAGAAAGCCGACAGCAAGCGTGTCCACTACGCCCCCTTGGCCGGTGGCCAGAACCCCACGGGACGAAAGAGGAGCACATGCCGTAAGCGCGCGCCGAACTTTTCAGTCTGTCTTGCGTGCGCTTGTTCGCCCGCGACGACGAAATCCCTTTACTGCAGTCGTTCCGTGTAGGACGTAGTGCGGTAGCTCGGGCAATGACCGTAGCAGTACACTCCCAGCGCGCATCATCTCGAGCGCATACAGCAGCTAACGACGCTTGCGCTAACTGACGCACATGCCACGTTCTGTGCAGCAAATGTTCACTCGAAAGTACCGATAACACACAGCTTCATGCTCGAAACCAATACGCCGAGTGCGATTGGCACTTACGTTTTCGTCCTGGGTACTGTGCATTGCGCAATACCGACAGGCCGCAACGACTTGGCACAGCCACCATATGTTCCGGGAATTCCGGCGTTGTGTGCGCATCGTAGGCGCGGGTGCCCACCTGCGCTTTTCCGGTACCGTCGCTTCATCTGCCAACAACCTGTTCGTCTGCGAGCTTGTGTATGTGTCGCTGTATTACAGATGAAAAACAAAAATGTAATTAATCAGGTGCTCGGCGTATTCCGGGTGACCGCTGCAGGGGTTGTCATTTCACAGTCGCATTATGCGAGTGATTCCTTGAGCATTTCCTGTAATAAGCTAAACTTGCGCAGCGTCTCGACAGTGCGCGTTTACTCCGCATAAACTGAAGTGGTCTTACACCGCTCCCTACTGAAGCCGCAGTTTTAGCTCGCATTCTGTACATCTACACTAGTGTTTTATAGCATTCTGCCCACCTTTGAATGTAGCAATGGCACACTTCGCAGTGTCTACTCGTAGTGATAAGTCATCAAACCAATCACCAGGTCGATTACGCTCGTTGCATGCAAATATCACTGTTCTCCCGCCCAAAAATTTTCAGATGCATGCCTATTGATGCATGTCAGCTATTTCACCATCACCTGCGTTTTTCTGTAGCATACACAGCGGACATACTACTGTAAACTGTCAATGTCTAGATCGATTTTTCTCAAGCCCCCCTCCCCCCTTCTTTTAACTAGAAATACACTTAGCTAAATGAAATGAAAAAGATTGGCAGAGGACATAAGCCCATGTGTATAAGACCATGTTTTGTTCAGCATGTACGTCAGTATAGCTTCAGGCAAAGATCGTGGAACTTCTTCAATCAGCAATAATAGCGAAAGTTGGGCTAGTTGGTGGTTCATACTTGGGAAGTAAAAACAGTGCAAAAATATAGACAAGGACAGAGGAAGAGACGACACCGCACTGATTTATATCAAGCATTTGATCCGGTCATGTGGATCCAGTCAGCGATGTCAGCGAGTTTTGATTTTTGCGCTGTTTTTACTTCCCAAGTTCTTCAATCAGTTAGCTTTCCAGGATTTTGTTAGAAGACATTTCACAAGTCACATCATCATCCTTCTCTTCGATTAGTTCACGGCAGGACGAAAGGCCTTTCTCAATCTGCCCTGCCTTGGGTGATTGCATCGCATCTCCAAAGACTTCATCACTCCGCCTAAAACACTGCTCTCTTCGGCTTATTTTTGCATTTCTTGGTCTCCGTTGCTCTACCTTACCACCAGTTATCTCTCCTGCACTTTACGTGGCCAGCTAAGGTCCACTTGTTTTACTAGTATGATCTACTGTAAAATACTGAGCATGCATGCCTTTTCAGATGATTTGAAATATGTGCCAATAACTAAGCAAGTACCCTCACTCCTTCCTCCATTTCTTTTGAACCTTTTCTCAGCTACAGAATTTCGCAGAAGTGATTCCCAGGAACCCAACTTCAAAAAGGCTTTAGATTTGTGCACAATTGACCATTTGCAGAAGCCCCGCCGCGGTGGTCTAGTGGCTAAGGTACTCAGCTGCTGACCTGCAGGTCGCGGGATCGAATCCCGGCCGTGGCGTCTGCATTTCCGATGGAAGCGGAAATGCTGTAGGCCCGTGTGCTCAGATTTGGGTACACATTAAAGAACCCCAGGTGGTCGAAAATTCCGGAGCCCTTCACTACGGCGTCTCTCATAATCATATGGTGGTCTTGAGATGTTAAACCCTACATATCTATCAATGACCATCTGCAGAAATCTGTAAGGCGGCTTTCCTGCAAAGTTGTTTTCCAACCGAAAACTCTCGTGTACAGGCCCCATGTGTACATTTGTTCACTAACTTCGTTTTCGTTGATCAGCTTTCTTGGCTTGGCAAATCATATTTTCAATGTTTAATTATTTTTTTATTTGTTGTTTCTTCATTAAGTCTTTTACAGGTTTGAGAGAGAGCATTTATTTCATGCCTTATTGCTTTACAACTTCAATTGCTGCTTTATATTCCAGCCTGATTATGCTTTTGATCATTCCCATTGTGGCAGTACTTTCTCCTTGTTTTTAAAGCTATTTGTTTTTTAGAATGATTTCAAAGCTGTCTGTTTTCAATCTGACCACATCTAGGTTGACATGTTTATTAGTGTTTAATTTTGCTCTTTTTCTCGAGGCTATTTGTGCCCTTATCAGTTTGTCGTACCGACACTTTATTTAGCATATTACATCTGGTGTCCTGCACTAAGCTTGGATCTCTGCATAATATAAAATCAATTCTGTATTTTCGTATCTTCGTTCAGTCTTTTTCATGTCCAATTTCTGTTCTTGTGCATCCTGCGAAAGAAGTTCGGTGGTAGAAATTCCCAGAGCCCTCCACTACAACATCTACAAATTCTACAACACTACAAATTCGGCAACTCAGGAAATAATCACTCACAAAACAGCCCTGGCTTATTGTCCATGCATTACTGATTAAAAAGGACTCAAGACCAATTGTTTTACTTATTTGGAGTCGTAATAGCTTGATGTTCTTGCAGATGACATGTACCTTAAAGAAAAAAAGGTGGCCAGATGCAGCTGAACTGAAGGTGTTGCCAAACGGTAATAAAGAGAGGGAAATATGTTACATTTTTGTAGTTACTTGTATTTCTAACAGGACATGGAATAGTAGCTTTCAATGCAGGGAGCAAAGAGTATTCCTCAGTGAGACATTGTGGTAGTCTAGAAATCATCCACCAGCGAATGCTCTTTTTAAAGTAGCTATTTGCAAGATCACCACTGGAAACATACAGAGCTTTCAAGCAGGGAATCGACAAAAAACTTTTTTCGAAATCTGTGCTGGTTGAAGCCAAGACAGGAGTTTTTTTGGTATTGAAGAAATTCTCGAACGCGATATAAGTACTAGTTTAGCACTGGTTCTAGAATTCCTTGTGTAATCATCTTGTTAATAACTTCTTATTTACATGGAGGGCCACGAATGTAGGTTCATTTGACCAAAGCACCTTGCTTTTATCAATAAACTCTACTAGCTTTCTCTCCATAGTGATTGACGATAACCGGGAGGTCTTCCGATTGTGTCTGCATTATGTCAAAATTCAAATTAACTGAGGGTTACTCTACTGTAGCCGACTGCGCTAAACATTTTTTTTTTTATCAATTTCAGTTTGTATTGTCCAAGTTTGAGACACTCGCTAGTTATGTGGGTTTGCTCTACGCATAGAGCAGGTGCAGGTAATGATCAGATATGCGACAAAATCTTTTCACCTTGTGAAAAAAAAAGCTTAACTTGGGGGTGCTAACAGTGGCTTCATTAGATGAGAAAGCGTATGAACAGATAGGGAAGCACTGTACGTGCTGTATAGGTTTTTGAACAGCGACACATTAACGCATATCAGTGTTGAGCCCCCCCTTAAGCCCCACATTTTTTAATAGCACTACTGTGACAAAAAGTATGCATGATTAGATTATGATAGACGACAGTGGCACTAAGGGCACCAACTAGACTAGAGGATTTGTCTTTCATCAAGCCAACCAGAGTTTTCCCTTTAATCACTTACAATCCTTCAAGTTCTATTTACTGTGATGAGAAAGAGTCTGAGCAAGGGCGTTATGTGGTGTGAAGCATTTCTTTTGCCCTCATTATTGTGCTGCCCATTTCGGAATGCCCAATTTATTTGAACTAGCCCTAATGTCAATTCGTCTGCAGTATTAATGCAGTACTAAAATAATACAGGGTGAATGTGCAGCTATATTGAGACAAATACTCAAAGCATTGTGAGCACACAAAAGCATTAATCGTGCCCACTGTTCATTTGGATGTTGGTTATGCATGGTACCGCTGCAGCTCCCAGCTGGCAAGCCTCAAGTTGAGGGGTCTCGTATGACTCCATGACAGCACTCTGCTCAAGCAGTTCTCACCTGTCTTTCTCGAGAATGTCTTTGGCCTGTCGTTTGGTGTGGATGATCATCTGGACGCTGGAAAATGGTCGGAGGTTGCAGAAAGGCGTCTTGAAGAGCTGATTGGAGCATGTTACTGCATTAAGAACAGCGCGAATACGGGGCATTGACGAAGGAAGAAACAGCAACTGCGTTTGATTTGTGTAGTATTCATCGGTCCTCAAATGCAGAAAAACCAAGTCACGAACAAGAAAACACATTTATCGACTTGGCAACGGACAATTACATACACAGTGAATCCCTTAACAATACAAGTATCAATTAAGTCCTAACTCACACTCGAGAGGATGGGTGTGTCCTGACGTATAGGTCCGTCGAGTGTCACTTACAGTAACAGAGGTAGCAACGATTCCAGCACGAAGCGGAGTTGATGAAGTCGTGCGCAGATGCACAAGTAGACTAAGACCTGCTCGTCGTGGAACATACAGGCCCACGCTGGCGACGGCCCACTAGGACGTGACACCAGGGCCACGGTCTTAGCTCGCATTGTGCCGGGACCCTTGGGACGCGGCACCGAGGCCACGATCTCAACTCCAGAAGAGGGCCAGCTCGGCTTGTGTCGGAACCCTGGGACGCGGCACTGAGGCCTCGATCTCGACTCCGGACCGCACGCTCGAGCCCCACAGAAACACCTGCTGGACCGGCTCGTCACACTCGCTGGTTCCCCGAACACCAAGCTCATCTCGACTGGTCTAGTCGCACTAGCTTGATCCCTGTGGACTCTCGGACCGAACGTTCGGCGCTCTGGCTAGCTGGCCACGTTCTCCCAGCCCGGCGAAGTTCGCCTGCTCGTGAGTTTTGTGAAGTTTTCTCTCACGCACACCACCGTCTTTCTTTCCGATCGGCTCTCTTGGTTGTGGGAAATACTCTCTTACCGCACTCTCCCCCACTTCCAGTACGTTGTGCCGCGTATTGTGATAAACTAGGTGCTAAACATCGTAAAACAGTAATAAAAAAAGACAGGGCGCGAGCAAATGTCAAATAGTGGAAGCGTCCTGTCACTATATAACACTGTAGACCACATACGCTACGTACTTTGGTTCGAGACTTCAACACCAACACTCGTCACACGTTTTGGTCGGCGGTGCCACATATGGTCTCACACACTGGCATGCCGCCTATACGTCACAGTGAGGCGCGCACACACTGTCGGCTCTGGTAATTAAACATAAGCCCATACGCAACACACACGACGCACTGATAACACAGGTGCCTCGTCACTCAGTGTTTTGCGGAGTGACAACACCACACCATGTTCGAGGTAGTCGTCATCAGTTAGGGCTTCTTTAGGCACGTCAGTTGTACGTCCGTGTCCTGTGGCATAGAAAGTGACTCTGGAAATGTGGTGGTTGAAACGACGGCTGCGGCAACGATGGCACCTGATGCATCGGTACACCCACACTGTCCATGCCATAGCAGTGGAGCTTAAGAAGCCCCGCAGGAGATTAAATGAAACCGGCGGTATTGCGTCTCTCAAAGTAGTAGTTTTGCCTAGCTCGTCGACACGGTGGTACTCTGGTCGTCGCGTCCGAAAGCAATCATGTGTCATCTTGAGAGATATGCGTACTGCTGGAAAGCGGCATATCTGGTTGTGAATTTGGCCATGGCGCTGTCAATAGCCCTGCAGGTTCAGAAGAATGTTTCGTTGTTTTCGCCCTCATCACGCATGCCTTCTGGATATCGTTGCCAGTTGCAGATGAACTGCTGTCACGGGGTTTCGGTTTATATATACGTGGTCGATTGACGACTTGACTGGCGCCGACCCGGTGTCGCTTACCACAATTAATAGTAGACGTCGATGACATCAGCTCCTCGATGGCCATTGTGCCAATCGGGTTCATGGACCGGTTTCCCATCACTGCTGTGGCATCGAGTGACATGACTCCTTTGATATTTTCCAAAACCACATCATAAAGTGAGTCTCGTAGGCAGTGAGCACGCACTTCTTTAAAAATTGGCATGTCTACGAAGATCACCGCTTCTGGTAGTTATCGTACCGTACGGTCGAGGAAGAATACCTGCCAATACTCTCCAGGCAACATTTCTTTTCGAACTAACGCCTCTTGCACAACAACTGTATCGCAGCCAGTGTCGCGGAGTACCCTAAGAGGGAGTTTATTCATGAACCCTTTCACAATGGGCATGTTGTCAATGCTGCCCAATGAAGAACTTTGGTTGACAATAGATATCTTTTTTCCATCTTTCAGATTAATGTACACTGCTTTTTCTACTGACTTCGCATCATTTCTTTTTTCCTGCTACAAAGCAAGATGCTTCGCATTTGTCCCCTCTATCGGCAGAATACTTGCCATTGTTATGATCATGCGCGGGGAAAGATGCTTTCGTTCGTGACCAGCATTCTGCCTCCCTGTGCCCTTTTTATCGCACAGAAAGCAAACATCTTTCGCCAGACGCATTTTCATTGCAAGTTCAGGCTGCCCTGTTTCCGTCCGAGCTCGTTCCGCATTCAAGTTCCAGAGCGCCTGCGCTTCCATAAAGGTGTCGGCGGCCTCACATATTGCGCTCAATATCTCGCATTTTCTTTCTTTAAGAAAAATTCTTAGTGGTGGGGAACAGCCTTTCATGAATTGTTCACATATGATTACTTCTCTTAAGCCAGAATAATTTTTTTCTGCGTTGCCCATTTGGAGCCAATAATCAAAATAACCGGACATTCTTGCTGCATACTGCAGGCCGGACTCATTATCTTCGCGTTTCGCCTTGCGAAATATCTTCGATAGGCTTCTGCAGTGTATCGAAACCGCTGCAGTATGCCACTTTTAACTTGTCATCATCCATGACGACGCCCATTTCTCACAGGGCCACCCTTGACACGTCTCGACCCGCTTAAACAGCTGCAGGTAGGCGTCGAGGTCGTCATGCATTTCGTCAAAGGGTGGTATCAGTTTATGGGGGGCTACACACTCCTGGTGCACGTGTAGTGCTCAAGGTAGGTCTCCCTGTTGCACCAGCTCTAGTAAACTCTCCTCCCATGCTCTCCTGAAGTCGCAGCTTCAGCTCCAATATCTTCAGTTCTTGTTCCTGAAGTAGGCGTTGTCGCTCAGAGCTTTCTTTTGTGAACTCGCGTTCTTTAGCACGTTCATCGCGGGCTATTGCACATTCTCTGTTCACCCATTCTTTAAGCTCATTCTTCTCAAGTCCTAGTTCACGGCCAAGTGCGAAAAATCTCTCCCTGTCCATGGCCTAGCCCTGCATCAGGGTAATGACTGTAACGTTAATGTGCCATCCTAGCAGAGGCTCGCCAAATGTGGTATTCGTTGGTTCTCAGATTAAGGAAAACCAAGTCAGGAACAAGAAAACACATTTATCGACTTGATATCGGACAATTGCATACACAGTGAATCTCTTAACAATACAATTATTCGTTGAGTTCTAACTCACACGCGAGAGGATGGGTGCGTCCCGACTTATAGGTTGGTCGAGCGTCACTCACTGTACTGCAGAGGTAGCAACAATTCCAGCATGAAGCGGAGTTGATGAAATCATGCGCAGATGCACGAGTAGCCTAAGACCTGCTCGTTGTGGAATGTACAGGCCCACGCTGGTGACGACCTCGGACGTGACACCATGGCCACGGTCTTGGCTCGCTTTGTGTCAGGACCCTTGGGACGCGGCACCGAGGCCACGATCTCGACTTCGGACAGCTCACTCGAGCCCCACAGGAACAGCCGCTAGGCTGGCCCGTAACGCTCGCTCGTTCCCGGGACACCAAGCTCATCCCGACTGGTCTGGTCGCACCAGCTCAATCCTTGTACACTCGGACCGAACGTCCAGCGCTCTGGCTGGCTGGCCACGTTCTCCCAGCTTGGCGACATTCGCCTGCTCGCAAGTTTTGCGAGCGTCTCTATCGTGCACACCGTCGTCTTCTTTTCCGATCGGCTATTTTAGTCGTGTGAAATACTCTCTTAGCACACTTAGCATTCATCCCGTATACACACTGCTTGCAGCGCAGTGACACCTGAAATTGTCTCTTGTAGAGGCTGTGCTCAGCACTAAAGCCAGTTCAAAGGCAAGGACTCCTTGCAAGGACAATGGCAAAAGTTCAGGTGGCAATGTCGGAGGTCGTTGCTGACTGATGGCCATACCCCCCATTTCGTGCATGTAATAACTAGGGAACAAGCCTGACTAGAAAAGCCACTACTGTCAGGAGCTACATGTAGGTGGCCCAGTGCATTAACACAGCATGCTGCGCTGGTTGTGTTTTTACAATGAAAGATGCTATGAGATCAGAACACGGGTCACGCGCGACGCGGTAGTTATCCACTGCCGCCGCCACCTGTCTGTAACCAGCATCGAAAGAAAAAAATGCAATAAATAAGCAACACCAATGACACAATGAGATTCAAACCCGGGTCTGCTGCTTGCCAGCCCAGCATTCTACCACTGAGCCTAGCCAGGGCTTGGAACACGTTTCTAAAGTTGCCTTAGGCAGGCTTTATGTTGGGAAAAAAATTGTGTTAATGTGAGTAATAAAGCGCTTTAGAACATCAAAGGAACAGCTAGGCATCACACAATGCGAATTGCGTAACACATGGGCCCTCCAATGCTCCAACCTATTAGAAAAGTTGTTCTTGATCAGCTATTATTTGTGACGCATACCCACTTCAGGCATAATTCTTCATCATCATCAGCCACTGCATAAAAAATTGCACAAACTTCCTAAAGAGTTTGCAGCAGATGCCATGCTTCTTCAAAGAGTGATGAAGGATAGCATAGGGAATATTGGCCTACTATAAAAAAATGATTATTTATGGCATAGTGGGTACCCAGCAGTGTGCTTATAGCAGTTACTTAAATTGTGTTTAGAAAAGGCTCTGAAAGGCCGCTCCTCTAGCTTTTGCTGTGACTGTGCTGTGCGTTTTGTTTGTTTATTCAATACTGCCAGCCACCCTTTGGCAGCCAGGGCAGGAGTGGTTCAGTGCACAAAGTTTACACGCGACCAGTAACACGGTCCGCGGTACACAGGGAAGCAATAATGCAGTAAGTAAGTAAAAAAAAAAAAAGAAAAAAAGCAGTGTACGTTGTGGCATGGTAGCAAGATAACACGTGAAATACGTTAATTCAATAGGACAGGGGAACAAGACCAGCACTTCCAATCATACACAATTTTGAATAGCCGTTGAAAAAGCATTTTGATTATTTAAGTTAGTAACGTCGCGTGGCAAAGTGTTCCATTCTGCTATCGTTCTCGGGAAAAAGGATAGACGGTGAGCGTTTGTTCTCGTGAAAGGCATTAGGATTGTTTTGTTGTGCTTGTTCCGGGTGGGGCGTGACATGTTGAATTCGAGATAAGTATTGAAGTTAAGCTTTGAATAACCATAGACTATACTGTGTAATGTTTTAAGTCGATGTAATTTACGGCGGGACTCTAGTGTTGGTAGGTCAGAACGCTTGCGCCGTTCTGTTTTGGATACTCGCCTGCTGTATGCGTTGTGAATAAATCGCAGCGCTTTCTTTTGTACCCGTTCGAGAATCGCTGAATCCGTCTTTGTGTGTGGGTCCCAAACAACGTCTGCATATTCGAGCAAGGGGCGGACCAGCGTAGTGTACGCAACGGTCTTCGTTCTGCTTGTACAGTGCTGAAGTCGGTGTCTTAGAAGCCAAAGTCTGCGCAGTGCTGATGATGTAATATTTTGTATGTGTTTGTTCCAGGTGAGGTTTGATGTCATGGTTACACCCAAATATTTGTACTCGTTAACAACCTCTAATTCAATATTGTTAATTTGATAAGCATATTGAAATGGAAACTTTTTGTGCGTTATTGTCATTTGGCGGCACTTTGTTGTGTTGAGGCTCATGTTCCAATCGGCACACCAATTACTAACAGCTGTTAAGTATTTGTTGAGAACTTTCTGGTCATTTACCGATTCAATAGGGAGATAAACAACGCAGTCATCGGCAAAGAAACGGAAACGCACCAGACAGTCGAACTGTAAATCGTTTAAATAGATAATGAAAAGCAACGGACCTAAGACGGAGCCCTGTGGGACTCCAGAAACAACTGATGACAAGTGAGAGGCAGAGTCACCTATCTGAACGTACTGATACCGGCTTGATAAGTAGGAGTCCAACCACTGAGTTATTTTCTCATTTTTGACCAAGTTTCGAATTTTTAACATCAGGTTGCTAAGGGGTACTCGATCGAAAGCTTTTTCGAAATCCAAGAATATAGCGTCAATTTGCCCCCCCTTATCTAAAACTTTTGAGATGTCGTTAGTCGTGTGTATTAGTTGTGTAACCGTGGAAAATCCACGCCGAAAACCATGTTGATTGCTCGTAAAAAACATGTTGCTCTCAAGATACGTTACTAGGTGTTTAAATATAAAGTGCTCCAAAACTTTACCGGCTGTACACAAAAGGGATATGGGGCGGTAGTTTTTTACAGAAAGTTTATCGCCGGATTTATGCACAGGAGTAACTTTTGCAGCTTTCCAATCGTCTGGAACCACACCGCTTAGTAGACTTTCGCTAAATATAATGTAAAGGTATTTCGAGCACCACTCCGCATACCGGTAAAGGAATGCATTTGGTATTCTGTCGGGACCTGCGGACTTTTTAGGGTCAAGGTTGAGCAAAGCCGAAAATATTCCCGGCTCAGTAATAGTTATATCGGGAATGTCAAAGCCAGGAATATTGAAATTAGTGCAGCACTGGGTTGCACGTACAAATACAGACGAGAAAAAAGCATTAAAAGCCCTTGCTATCGAGCAGGCATCGGACACTTCCCTGTCGTTTATTGTAATTTTGCCGACTGGGTCTTTCTTTTGGGTGATGTGAGTCCAGAACTTCTTAGGGTTGGTGACAAGAAAGTCGTGCATCTTAACATTAAAAAAGTGATACTTTGATTCTTTGATTTTTTTCCGTAGGTCAGCCTTTAGGGAAGGTAACACGTTAGGCGTTTTGGGCGCTCGGGAGAGACGCTTAACACGACGTTTTAAGTGAATTATGTCACGCGTAATCCACGGGCTTTGGCGGTTAATCCTTCTTTGTTTTTGTGGGACATATTTGTTAATACAAGTATGCACGGCCGTCTTGAAGTGCAACCATAATCCGTTTACGTCGAGATACCCGTAATTGTATTTGCTCTTAAAGGTGTCGAAATCTAGTTCGAGGAAGTCCAAAATACTTTCATCATCAGCACCGTTAAAATCTCTAAATGGCTTAATGATTGCCCGCAAAGTTGAGGGCAACATATGACTTTTAAACTGTACTATTTCGTGATCTGAAATCCCGGGAAGAACATTGACATCAAAACCGAGCCGTTGAACGGATTCAGAAAGAAAGACAAGGTCAAGTTTGTCGAAACACCTTGAGTTTGTCGAAACACGAGTAGGTTCATGCACAATTTGGCCTAATTTACAAGAAAAAACAACATCAAGCAGCAGTTCGGAATGATCGCAGGTAGGAACGGCACGCATCGAATCCCAGTCAATTCGGGGCAGATTAAAATCACCGCAGAGTACCATATGCGTGTAACGCTTGGCATACACGCCTACATGATCTGCAAATGCTTCAAGTACTGTAATGTTGGAATTTGGTGGTCTGTAAAATACACCGATAAAGATGTTGAGTTGCGGATGGTGAAGAACAATGCAAGCCATTTCAATGTTTTTGTGTTGGGGAAGGGGGGTATAGTCCAGGCCTTTTTTTATTATTAGTGCCACACCCCCACCTTTTGAAGCCCGGTCACAGCGATAGATTTCGTGGGAGCTCGGTATCGCTACCGAATCTGGAATTTCGTCACTTAGCCACGTTTCTGTTACAGCCGTGACGTCGGGATCGTATACGGTGAGAACGCTTTCCAGATCATCAGACTTGTTTAAAATACTTCGTGCATTTATATTCAAAACAGAAAAAGGTTTGGAATTCGTGAGCGAAGGCACATCAGAGTCACTCTTTCCTTTGCTATCAGCTCGGTCGTGGTTTGGTGGCAATTGTCACTGCGGAGCGAAAGGGACTCTCGCTCCAAGAGTGTCGTCCCACACAAAAAGCTTATCATCGACTTTGATCTTGTCGAACGACTGCGTCACTTTTATCCCCTTCTTTCTTAGTTCAGCAGTGCTATCCCAAAGTTTTTTCCGGACAGCCCGGACGCGAGACGAAAAGTCTTCTGATATGCAACATTCCGTGTCTTTCAAGTTTTTACAGTTTTTTAGTATCCTCGCCTTGTCTCTACCGTCCACCAGCTTGAAAATTACTGGTCTACATTTGTTTTCCTTTTTTCTACCTATCCTGTGAGTACATTCTATTCCGACGTTCTTCACTTTTAGTATTTCACCAAGAATGTCGTTCGATACTATCTGCTCTAGCAACTCCACCTTTTCATCCTTCATCTCTTTGATACCGTACACTATCAAATTACCCCTCCAACTGCGGTTTTCCAAGTCGTCGATTTTATAAACGAGGCTGTCCACTTGTTGTTGTAGTTTGTCTACTTTAGTGGTGTAACTTGTTACGGTGCCAGATAGTTCATCTAGCTTTCTCTCAATTGCTGAGAGCTTATCACAAGTTTCACTCAAGCGTTGTGTGGCGGTACCTGAACTTTCTTTGAGTAGACGAATTTCATCTAAAATCTTCTGAAACATAGCTTCTGTGGGGCCAGGGTTCGACCCAACGTCCCCACAATGAGGTAGCAGGTCTACAAAACAGTCATACACTGCAGAAAGAGCAAGTAGTAGCGACCGTAGGCTTGGTGGTTTATTATTATTATTTTTTCATCTATGTACACACAGCCTGCATTTACACCTTGATTTAAAAATCTGGAAACTGGTGTTACCGCAGTACACAATTGCACATGCCAAAGTGGACATCTAAAGCAAAGACGACGATAACAACAAGGCTACATGAAATTCACTGTGTGTATGTTTAAACACTTATGATTAGAGCTGTTTGGCAAGTTATTCCAAATTAGACAGAAGTTCAGGTGATGATGGAATCTTGAAGAGATTAAAAATTCATGAACGGCTTGGTGTCGCTGGAGCGAATGTTTTGACAAGTGGACTTGTCTTCAGTGACTCCAGCGACACCTCAGGTTCACAACTTTTTTATCTATTTAACAAATTTAAAATGTTTTAGCCAAACGAATTCAAAGTGGACACACTACAGTTCAAGTACCTCACAAAACTCACTGGAAAACTTGGCAGTGATGATCCATTTTGGAGCTAAACAAGTGTCACGATTTTGATAGATAGGTGTGGAAAAACTAGGTTTCTTATTAAAAAACTAACACCTATGAAAGGTGTAGCCCACTTTATATATATGTATATATATATTGTAGCAAGCATGTTCTTTGGAGGAGTTTCATCAAGAAACTTGCCAGGGCAAGTAAGACAGCTACAGCACAGAAAACAGGAGGTCGAGAGCGCGACACACGAACGTTGTCGTCTTTTCTCTCATCGGCATCTGCAGAGCTAGCGCCGATGTGCACTGGTACGATTTCCTCCCTGCACAAACAGAAGCCATCCTGGTGACGGGGACATAAGGAAAAGACGCTATAGGTGGGTCGTAGCAGGGTTTAAGTCGCCTGACGTGATTTGTTTTGCGGCCTCAGCAGCGATGATAGGGTGATGGGTCGATCGGCTCCACAACGTAGTTCACGGGAGATGTCTGCTTCAGTATGCAGAAAGAGCCGTGGTACCGTGACAAAAGCTTGGTGGAAAGTCCGTGAGTTGTGGACGGGACCAAAAGCCGAACCAGCTTTCCAGGGGAGTAATGGGCATCAGACGCAGAGGTGTCATGACGGAATTTTTTGGCGCGACTAATCTTGCGTGATGTACGAGTGTGCCAGTTTACGACATTCTTCAGCGTAAGCAGCATCTTGAGAGATGGTTTTGCCTTCAGAAACGTCCGGTTGTTAAGGCAGAATAGTGTCCATAGAACATTAAGATTCACATTCATACAGGAGAAAGAAGGGAGAGAAGCCAGTAGTAATTTGAGAATCAGAGTTGTAAGCGTAGGTGACGAAATGGAGTACGCGGTCCCAGTTTATGTGGTCTTCCGACATGTACATCGCCAGCATGTCGGCAAGGGTACGATTGAAGCGGTGCTATGTACAATGTGGCATTCTTTGAGCAGAACCTCGATGGCATTTGAGAGGAAGACCCGGCCCTGGTCACTAATTAATTCATGTGGGGCCTCATGGCGCAGAATGAGGTGATGAAGAAGGAACCGCGCGACGTCTTTCGCGGTGACAGCTGGCAGCACAGATGTTTCTGCGTACCGCGTGAGGTGGTTGATGGCGACTATTATCCAATGGTTGCCGTCAATAGTGGTCGGGAGTGGACCGAAGCGATAGACTCCGACGCGGTCTAATGGTCGGGCAGGTCAGAGCAATGGCTGTAGAGGACAAGCGGTGCTATGAGTAGGAACCTTGCGACATTGGCACGCAGGGCATGACAACATACCCGCGAACGTATCAATGCATGCCTCGCTAGTAGTACCTCAAGCGGAGACGCGAGTACGTCTTGAATGAGCCAGCGTGACCACACTGAGGGTGTCATAGAAGGCACTGCAAATGACCGCATGCAAATGACGGGGGATCACAAGGAGCCATCTGCGGCCGTCAGTCAGGTAATTGCGACAATACAGCAAGCTTTCACAAAGTGTGAAGTGTTGGACTTGACGACGTAAGGTGCGTGAGGTGGAGTTTGGGGCCCGTTGAGACAAAATATCAAGCAGGGAAGCGATCCAGGGATCTTTGTGCTGTTCTTCCAGCATCTCGGTTATGGTCAGAGATGATGAATAACAAGTGGAAGCTGGCGAGCCGGCAGAATCAGAAGGCAGTGGTGATCGAGATAGGGCGTGAGCGTCAGTGTTTTCGTCCAGAGCGATAAATCATGCGTATATCGTACTCCTGTAATCGTAAAGCCCAGCGAACCAGGCGTCCAGTCGGGTCTTTCAAGGACGACAGCCTGCATAGTGCGTGGTGGTCGGTAACAACATCAAACTGGCACCCATAGAGGTAGGTGCGAAATTTACCGATTGCCCAAACAATTGCCAAACACTTCTTTTCTTGCGACGGAGTAATTTGACTCCATCTTTGTGAGGGTACGACTGGCATATGCTACAACAAACTCGCCAAAGTCTGGTTTCCGCTGACCGAGTACCGTGCCAAGGCCGACCCTGCAAGCGTCCGTGTGTATTTCTGTTGGCGCGTTTGGATCATAGTGGCGCAGAATTAGAGGAGACGCGAGGAGGAGGCGAAGCGTAGTAAATGACTCATCTCAATCTGCATTCCAAGCTGAGAGGTCGTTGCTGCCGGCGAGAACCTGTGTCAAGAGTGATATAATCGAAGTGAAATTGCGGATGAAGCGTCGAAAATATGCACCCAGCCCAATAAAGCTTCGGAATTCTTATAGAGTGCTGGGGTTGGGATATTCGGCAACCGCTCGAAGTTTGGCAGGATCAGGCGAAATTCCTTCTTTGGAGACGATGTGGCCTGGTATGGTAAGCTGACGGGCGTCAAAATGACATTTCTTTAGGTTTAACTGCAAGCCAGTGTTAGAGAGGCATTCGAGAACTTGTTCAAGGGGAGCGATTTAAGATGAGAAATATGCAGAAAAAAACACTGTCATCTAAGTAGCATAAACAGGTCTGCCATTTGAGGCCTCTGAGAATGGTGTCCATCATCCTTTCGAAGGTAGCAGGCGCGTTGCAAAGGCCAAAAGGCATTACGTTAAATTCGTATAAACCGTCAAGGGTGACAAACGCTGTTTTTGGATGGGCGGCTTCAGCAATGGGCACTTGCCAGTACCCTGAGCGCAGATCCAGTGATGAGAAATATTCGGCTCCTTGAAGGCAGTCCAGGGCGTCGTCGATGTGCGGTAGGGGATAAACATCCTTCCCCGTCATCTTGTTTAGGCAGCGGTAGTCAACGCAAAATCTCATTGAACCGTCTTTTTTCTGCACCAACGTGACAGGAGAGGCCCAGGGACTGTTCAATTTCTGAATCACGCCACGTTTCAGCATGTCATCGACATTGTCGCTAATAAGACGGCGTTCGGCTTGTGATACTCGGAGCCCCGCCGCGGTGGTGTAGTGGCTGAGGTACTCGGCTGCTGACCCGCAGGTCGCGGGTTCGAATCCTGGCTGCGGCGACCGCATTTCCATTGGAGGCGGAAATGTTGTAAGCCCGTGTGCAAAGATTTGGGTGCACGTTAAAGAACCCCAGGTGGTCGAGATTTCCGGAGCCCTCCACTACGGCGTTTCTCATAATCATATGGTGGTTTTGGGACGTTAAACCCCACATATCAATCATCAATTATTGTGATACTTGGAAGGGACGGTGTCGCAGGGGAGCATGATGACCGGTGTCAATACACTGAACCACTGCAGACGTGCACCCCAATAATGGCTGGCCAACGTCGAAAGAGGCACGAAAGCGTTCAAGCAGTTGAACAACCTTTGTGCGCTGGACTGGCGTAAGCGCGCTATTGATGCTACGCAGGAGGATGTCTTGGAGAGGGACGGTGGTAGCCACGGCGGAAGTGACGGCATTTATTGTCCATGGTGTCTCATCGCACATTGCATCCAAAGGGAAGATGGCGTCAAAACTGTCTAAATGCCCAACACATTCGCCACGTAACAGAGTTGCCGAGCAAGGAAAGGGATTGCATGCGTAGACCACACCGGCACCATTCACAAGGGCAACGATGGCAAATGGGAGTATGAGGTTTCATCGACGTGCACAGTCTTCAGACGGTGTAAACAGGACTGTCAAATCACAAACAGTCAGAGGAAACGGACACCAGGGTGGCAGGGAGCGGAGAAATGATAGCCTCAGCAGTGACAACCAATTTAGGCGCCGGGCTCGGGACGTCGACAACCGTGGTACTGAAAGAGGACAAAGCGAGTCGAGCGCCAGCGCAGTCAACGTCCACATCATGTGTAGAAAGGAAGTCCCAACCGAGGATCACGTCATGGGACGCATGTGGTAGGACAACAAATTCCACAATGTAGAATGCGTCATTGATAAAAAGATGTGCTGTGCACGCCACCTCAGGCTTAACGTGCTGCGAGCTCGCCGTCTGTAATAAAAGATCAAAAACGGACATTGTCACTTCCTGCAGTTTGTGGCATAAAAGTTCACTTAAAACAGAAACAGCAGCTTCTGTATCGACAAGAGCATTCGTCGCGACACCATCAATAATAACCGCGATCTCATTCGGAGGTGAAAGATGAGGCTTTGAAATTTTCGACGAGGGTGCAGTTCGTGCCTCAGGAACTGCGGCTCTTAGTTTTCCTCTTGCGTGGGGTTGGTACGGTGGAGCATAGGAGAAATGGAGCGGCGCAAGAGAGAAAGAGATCGACGTGAGGGGGGAACCGGCACGGCGTGAATAAGCGCCCGATGAGTCGGCGGAAACAGGGTATGCTGGCTGCTGTGGCATGTTATCGAAGTTGGGGATGTAATCATTTGCACAAAGATTGCGCTGATGACGACTGTAACGCGCAACATAGCCAGGAATGTCGCAGGCGTAGCGGATTGGCCTGTTGTCTGGAGTGCGTAAATGGTTGTGAGGTGGTCCGGGAAGCGAGAGGGGTTGTGCGAGAGCAGGGCGTATTGGGTGAATAGGGCGTGGTGGGGAGTAGAAGTTGGTGGCTGGGGCGGATGGTGTTGGCTTCGGTCGAGCATAGGAATGGGTAACGTTGCATAGGTTGCATAGGCCTCAGCATAGGTGAAAGGTGCTGCAGGCTGTGTTGGTGGCACAGGAAAGGGAACTGCCTCAGCAATTTGAGCCTGAATGACAAGACGGAGCGAGTGATCTAGTGCCGTGGGACTCTCAGTGACAGACGTGACAATAGAGCTGACGAGCTACTCCCTCATAGATATATTGCTTAATTTGCAGCAGTAAGGTGGAATATTCAGCGGCAGTGCTCTTAGCTTCCAAAGATGAGAGTTCGCCGTGGGAATTCCGGCGCGACGGGTAGAAAGGCGCTCTTTGCGCAGCTTGTCAAAGCTTTGGCACAGTTCAATTGCTTGCGCTACTATCTGAGGGCGTTTCAGACAGTAGCGTCATCTATGCCTTTCAGTATGTGCCTTATTTTGTCAGACTCCGCCATAGATGCATTCATGCGCTTACACAGGTCGATGACGTTTTTAATATAACTCGTAAACCTCGCACTGTTCCTTTGGGCTCTGGCACCGAGGCGATGTTCGGCGCGAAGCTTGCGCAATCCAGGCCGGCCGAAGAATGAAGCGATGATTTGCTTGAATGCCGACCAGGTGGTGAACTCGGCTTCATGGCTGTAGTACCATAGCTTCACCACATCGGTCAGATAGAAGCTGACGTGCATCAACTTAGCAAGGTCATCTTATTTGTTGGGACCGCTAACACGCTCAAACTCTACCAGCCAGTCTCCGACGTTAAGTTCGTCGGTGCCGCTGAACATCGGAGGGTCATGTTGACGAAGCTTCCCAGCACACATGACCATAGGTGGTGCTTGGGAAGGAGCGGCGTCCTCGGCCATTGCGGGGGCAGATGGTAAAGTCCGGTTGCGGAGCTCCAAGACGAAAATGAGAACGACCCAGCAGCTCTCCACCAAGTGTAACAAGCATGTTCTTCGGAGGACTTCCAGCAAGAAACTCGCCAGGAGAAGCATGACAGCTGCAGCACAGAAAACAGGAGGCCGAGAGCGCGACACACAAACGTCGTTGTCTTTTCTCTCACTGGTGCTCAACTAGCGCCGATGTGCACCGGTACAATATCTATATATATATTGCTATGGTATGAGCTGGGCTGTAGTATGTGCCGGGTAGGTAGAAGAGAAATACGACGTTGGCTGGTGCGGCCTGAGGACTCCATCCACTCCCGAACTTCATCCTCACCCTGTAAATAAATCCACCTATCCTTTAATTCAACCGTAATAGTTTTGTGGTGGAGGTGCTGGGTACATCTTCGTTCAGGTCGTAATAGGTGTTGGCTGGCTGATGGAGGTAACTGAAGCGGTCTTCGAACCTCGGCAGCGGGTAGTTATTGCGCTGTGACCTCGGTGGTGAGGGTGGCCTGTAGTGGTCGTCATCGTTGCCTGCTGCGGCAAATGACACGGAAGGGCGAGAGGGAGGCAGTGCGGGTGTAGCTTCGTACGGCGTCGGGTGAGCGTGTCGAGTGAGCTCTTCTCGAACGATCTGGCGTATTGTCGACGCGAGATCAAGCGGCGTGTATTTGTCAACACTTGCCACAGGGGTTAGATTCGGTAGGCAACCGAACTTGGGGGTGATACGTCGCATCTTTAGGGTCTCGAATGTGCGACAGTGGCTTATGACGTCGGTTACCGTAGCAAGGCTGTCTTTGCTGATGAGGAACTGATACACGTCCTCGGCAATGCCCTTCAACAGGTGGCCAACTTTGTCTTCCTCTGACATAGAAGAGTTGACAATCTTGCAGAGCTTCAAGATTGCCTCGACATAGGTCGTGCACGTCTCTCCTGCGATCTGAGCTTTCTGCAGTAACGTTTGTTCCACCTGCTTTCTCTTAGCTACGGAGTCTCCGAAGCACGCTCTTATTTCGGAAACGAAGCGATCCCATGACGTGAGGGCATCTTCGTGGTTCTCGTACCACACGAATGCTGTGTCCGTTAAGAAAAATACTACATTGGTCAGCTGGGTCGCCGCGTCCCACTGGTAGTATTTGCTCACCCGTTTGTAGTGTGTGAGCCAGGCATCCACGTCCTCGCCAGATTCGCCACCGAATGTGCGAGGCACTATCAGATCCTGACGCAACCAGGGACCAGCCGCACGCGAACCTGGTACTAGCGGTGCTGCTGGGACTGGTAGAAGGTCTGCAGCTGCGGGGATCCGGTTTCCTTCTTCGCCGTGAGACATCTCAGCTGCCAGTGGTAACGAGGGCAGTCAAGCAAGGCGGCGCCTTCGTCGTAGATCAGGCGCTTGAAGCGTCGTGTTGCTTGGTTGATTACCCAGCGCCTCCACCACAAAATTGTTACGGTTGAATATATATATATATATATATATATATATATATATATATATAGTGGGAGTAATAATTCAATGGGCCAGTTAGCCTTCGTGAAGGTGTGGGATATGGCACAACGGGAGCGTTGTCAACAAGGATAAATATATTTATTTCCCAACAGTTTCGGGAGGGGTCCTCTCTTCATCAGGGAATGAGATTATATATATATATATATATATATGTATATATATATATTAGGAAGTAGAGGACGGGCAAAACAAAACCTTTTTATTTTTCCTACGTTTCATCCGGCGACCGGCTGAAACGTAGAAAACATAAAAAGGTATCTGAAAAGGTATCTTCGTATCTGAATCCAAAGACACCTTCTTTTTCATATATATATATATAGAGAGAGAAAGAGACAGACAGATGACGTCAGGTACGAAGGAGGGACCGTTGTATTGTCATATTCAGCAGTCGTATACCTTCATCATCCATTCATGTCATGTACGTAACATCGACTTCAATATATGTGAAGCTAGCAAAACCTCCGCGAGTGCACTGTGAACGTAACATGTAGTCATGTTTTACACGACACGCGTCATGATTATCATGTTTGGACGTATCACTTTCCTTCGTCGTCCGTTCACGTCACGTAATACCAAATTCGATACATGTGAAGCTAATGAACGGCCGTGAGCGCATTATGAGAGTGGTATGTAGTCATGTTCTTACATGACATGCATGTCATGATTATCATGTTTGCACTAGTCATATACTTTCGTCAACCATTCATGTCACATAATACCAAATGTGGTGTACGTGAAGCTAGCAAAACGGCCGTGAGTGCCCTGTAGGCATAGCATGTAGTCATGTTTTACATGACATGCACATCATGATTATCATGTTTGGACGTGTCATTTACCTTCATCGTCGATTCACGTGACATAATACCAAATTTGATATATGTGAAGCTAGTGAAACAGCCGCGAACGCATAATGAGCGTGGCGTGTAGTCATGTTCTTGCATGACATGCATGTCATGATTTTTATGTTTGGGCCATTCACTTACGTTTTCCATGCAGTCGTCACATACCGTACCAGTTTTGCAATATGTCATGTCAACAAAACCACCGCAAGTGCAGCAAGACCATAAAATGTACCCATGCAATAATTTTCATGTTATTACTAGTGAGCTATGCTCATCATACAGTCATGTTATGCCATATCAATTTTGGTACAGATCCCATTATCGAAACGGCTAGGAGAGCTAAATGTCGTTGGTGGCTAGACAGACAGACGGACAGACAGATGCATGTGGTCAAAGTCGTCAAAGATCTCTAAGAAATGCTTCACATTTAATATCTGGGGTTTAATGTCTCAAAGACAACGTACTGGAGGGCTCCGGAAATTTTGACATCCTAGGGTTATTTAACGTGCACCTAAATATAAGTACATGGGCCTTGAACATTATCTCCTCCATCGAAAATGTAGCTACCTCAGCCAGGATTTCATCCCACAACCTTCAGGTTTAGCAGTCATGCACCATAACCACTACACGGCCGTAACAAGGTGCTTGAGGTTGAAAAAAACGGAACAAGATTTATCTGAAAGAAAGCAATTTCCTTGACAGTAAGTGATAATTGCTCTTCAAAAGAGATTCATTCTATAGCATGCATGCACATCAAAGCTTGCCTACTGTCGCCCTTCTCTTGCATGCAGAGTTTCTTCTTTGAAAATATGTGTGAGTGCTGCTTGTTCTGAGTTTTCTTCGGTGGTTCTAGAGAAGTCCTTGCGTGGGCAAAGGATTATCTCTTTTCTTTTTTTCGCGATTCTCCGTCTTAGGTGCGTTATCTTTGCCGATCCTTGCACTTGAAAAACGATGTTGACAGATGCACTCCAGGACTTGCTGGGCTTTCCCTACAGGGTTTGCGGAAAGATCATATTCATTGTGCCATAGTATTTCAGGCTATCTCTTTCTATGTCTGTCATGGGATACATACATAAGTTGTTTGTTTGGGCGTCACGTGGTGAGTGAAATTTTTTATTTTACTCAAAATTTTAAGACTTCCTTTTTTGTATGACAGGATTACTTTATGATAACTGCGGTTCCTACAGTTATCACTTTATATCATTTTTTTGCTGAGTAGGTTTGGTGTGCCTTTGGCATTTTGTAGGTTCTTTCTTTTTGTTTACAAACAGCATTGACAGGTGTTCTTCTGTTGAATGTTGCAGGGAATTTAGGGATTCTCATGACAAAAAAGGAACTTGTATCATCAGGTTGGGAGACTTGTGCGTGAATGCATAAGTACCCTCTGCCATTATGCTGAATGTGCTGTTTGGCCAGTGTAGCTTAGGCCATTCAAGTTTGATGGTGCTCTGTTTTTGCCTACAGTTGCACCTACACGAAAAAAATCTTTTTTTAACCTCGAATTTCTTGAAAATAACTGTATAATATTGACAGAAAAACCTGCCTTCTATTTTAGATCAATCTTCATCTTGAAACTTGAAACTGCTGCATGAATGATGCTAAAGATGTGTTTTGGTGTTCGGTGAGGGTTCCCCTGCTGTTTTTATGCCTTATTCTTTAGGCCTTGTCCCCTCATTCATTCAGTTTCTACACCTGTTGATATACCCTGTCCCACTTTCTGAACTGTCCTCCTGATGCCTCGACCGTGTCTCCAGTTCTTACTGTGCTTATTTCTCTCCTATCTGTTTCTCTGCCATGTGAGCAGATCACAAGGTAAAGCCACTGATGTGCACTTGGTGGCTAGGAATGTAATCAGCAGATCAGTGAGCATCTGCAGTTCTCCTGCAGAGTAAAAAAAAAAGATGAGAAAAGAAAATGCTGCGTGTAAGCCAGATAGTTAATAAGTTCTTATGAAAACTGCTGTGGCTCTATGACTGGTTCTCATGCCCTGTTTTTATTGCTCTTTCTCTTTGTTAAGGAAAGGTCTTGCCTGTGTATGTACAGTGGATGTGCTTGCTTAGTAGAGTTCTGTGTATATTTGACTTCATATACGATCCAATTCATATAAGATCTAAACAAAAAAAAAAACGAAAGCTTGGTGGTTATAGTTGCCCAACCAGGTCACGCTTCCCTTTTGGTGGGCGGGTCACTTTCGCAGTCTTGCTCCCACCATGCAGGCATCTTATTCACTTGCCCCGAAGCAAGAGGTGCTTGTCCAAGTAGGAAAGAAAGCTCTGCAGAATGAACTTACACTCTGAAAATCAAATTCTGCATGAAATAAACAGGAAACAACTTTGGAACAGTGACAAGTTTAGACTCTCATGCTCTGTAACTTGCCAGCTATGTGGCACAAATCATGTTTGAATCTGGTCTTGACCAGATAGGTAGCAAAAGTCATGGCCTATCACATCGATCACACAAAGTAGTTTGCATTACCATTACTCTAGAGCACCAAAGCAATACTCACAAGGCTGGGATATCATGCATCGTTTAGCTTTATTTCTTTACCCAGGTTTTTTTGCACATGCTATACTCTTGTTGCTTTTGTTTAATACCGCAGACCTGCTTGGATTCATTTTGTGTGGGACCAATAGAAAAAAAGTGATGCTCTAGCCAGGAAACATGCAACACGAACGATAAAAAAACTGACACTTTTTACTGAGAAGAATTCATTCATTAATTTATGGTTCAAAGAAGCCCTTCATGCATGTCTGGCATGCCTCGCATACATCTGTCATAACTCGATCTTTTTCCAAGCACTCGTGCAGCAGTCCACATCCTAAAGTTTATTGACATACTTCTTCAACGCATTTAGCTCTGATACTTTGAAATGGTGTGAGGCACGAATGTCGTGTCAAAGAAATGTGAAATGAGCATTCTAATACACAAGTACCTGTAGATTTTTTGCTAGGCCAGAAACACTGTACAGGTGAAATATGTAAGTAAGGAACACATAGACAAGGTTATACTGCATGTAACATAGTATGACATGATAGATTTTCGCATGCAGATACAAACAGAGGTAAGATGATAGGCACAAGTGGACTATCATCTTACCTCTTTTTCTTGTTAGCCAGTAATATAATCTTTAAAACTAAAAACATTCGTGCTATGCCCACTACTGCCAAATTTTTCTGTCGGTCGACTCTTGCATTGGTGCTGGCCTTCACAGGCTGCATTCACTTGTATTGTTCGTGCACTGCTACTGACTTTTTTGCAATTTCAAATAATGCATTCCATATTGTCAAGTATCGTGATCACTTTTGTCTTCACAGTTCACTACAAGGCTCGATAGATGAAACTTTTCCCACACTTGACAAAGGACACTTGTCAAAGTTGCACTCGGCAAAACCAAATTGATTTCCAAGATTCGACGCAGTCAAGGTCGCACACTCCGCTGCCACAATCTCCCAGTGTTTTTTAAGTGGCTTCTAGATTAACTGAACTGAACTTTTCCATGCAAGCAAGCAATTTTTGTAAAACCGTTCGCCAGCTTACAATAGCTGCTCCGGAGAATAGCCATGCGTGCAATGCAAGCAAAGAATAGAATGAGGCCAAACAAGCAAGATGGCAATACACTTCTCGCCAATATTCCTGGGCCTAGTCCCCACTGATTTCATTACTACTTAATGTCCTTTGGTTAAAATGTGGTAACCTTTACATCTCAAGCTTCAACGAGTAAAAAAAAAAGGGAGAGGGGGGGGAGGCAGAATAGCACTAGTTTCCAGTAGTCTGTACAAGTGCTAGATTTTCAGCTCTAAAACAAGCTATTCGTGCTCTCTTAAAACACCGTTCGTTCGTTGAAGCGGCACTTCTGTGCAAAGGCCAGGCCAGATAGAAATAGGAACACGAAAGAAAAAAATGTACATCAAACAGGAAAGGCATTTCTTTATAAGAAAACCCCCTTACACACACAGATACAGAGCTCACAACACTTCAGTTTCGGTCAAAGGACGCAGACAGAGGAACAGCTACTGTTTCAAGAGTTTTTCCCATCCTTCCAGTCTTTTCATCTTCATTTGCTGTGCTAGCAAGGGCAGCCATGGGGGGGGGGGGGGGGGGGTATTATCAACGGAGCACATCTGACCAGAACATGACAAAATATGGAAGAAAAAAAATGGTTCAAGAAAAAAGCTTCCAGGCACTTGGTCAAGGGTTCGAATGCCTGCATTTGGCGAGCACAAACTCACTTCGTGAACTCCTCAGTGCTCTACTAAAGGTACGTCGACAAACGGTAATGGCGAGTGGCAGGCAAAAAGTTGCAACACCGAGCACGGTTAGCAGCGGTGTGTAAAAGTGCGGCAATGAGACACCGTTTTATATACTGCGCATGGCAGGCAGCATAAAATCAACACTCCCTGATCCAGGCATGATGAACGCGACTTCCGCGCCAAAAAAATTGAAGCAACTTTAACTACGAACGTGAATTGTTCTATTCAACTATGTCTTTGAATCTGAAATAATCGCCATTCATCATAACTTTTGTGTATTTTAATGGGTAAACATGATGCAATCAATTATAAAATTTTTGTAAATGTGCAAATAATGTTATCGCCACTGGCAAAGTAAAGGCATAGCCTGCGAGAACTTGCATTATGAGAACTCATCATTTCTTCCTTTATGTGTGCTTTAAAGAATAAAGCACCTTATTGTACTGTGTAATGCCAAATGCTTTTCTACATCATTTTCATCAGCATCGCGTTATGTTAATCGAGCAGCTGCTGAGTGGTAGTCAGCAGGCGAAATCTCTGCAAAATGTCAATGATGTCATCATTGCTAGCTGAAGCAGCTCAAAGCTAGGCTACAGTGGTGTGAGTGTCGAAGTTGGGGTGCCCTAAATAATGTCAGTGTTGTGACATACAGCATATAATACTGTAAACTTCATGTAAACTTCAAAATTAAGGGAAATTACCTTCGAAGTTATATTTGTTGTTGAGATTTGGTACACAACATACGCATGTTCGTGGTAATCAATCCCACAGTTCGCTTAGAAATATTGTGTGAGCACCCCTTTATGTTATATTGTTTCATGCATGGACGCAGTATAGAGCCTTTGTAAAATAAAACTAGGGCAGCAACTGGGGTGGCTAGATGTTTCAACGCTATGGCATTACTGCACATGCTTGGTGAAAAACCAATTCATTTAGTCATTACATTCTGGGAAAGCTTAATTGATTTCCTTTGATAACATGATAGGTTTGTTAATTTATGTTTTGACAATGTGGAATCCTATGAATAGTTGCTACAAAATGGAAATTTTTTATTTAGATTAAGAAATTTCTTAGCTTGGGTTTTGTAAGATTGCGTTTTTTTTTTTTTTTACTGCACTTCATTGCACAGTCATTATGGTCATACGCCAAAGTCTTTCTTGAACCCCTGCCAGGGAAAAAGTTGTGTCACAATGATAACTGCAGCAGTCTGCAGTTGTTAAACAGGTTGCATACTACACAAGCACAAAGGAAAGAAGCAGGAAAAGACAAGTAGTGCAGTTCGCTACCCAGTCAACGACACTTTGGACCAAATAGCATGCAAGAAAATATTATTGCATTACTAGTTTGTAAAGATAATCTCATAGTGGCCAAATAAAAGGAGCAACAGCACAGGAAGAATTAGAGACAGTAACTCACAAATCTGGTTTATGCTATAAGAATAGTGGCAGCATACACAACTACAAGTTAAACTCTTTTTGAGAGACACATGGTAGAGCAGTTCCTGTTTCTTATATGCTAGGTTTCTTACAAGCATGGTAGCATGTCCTCATTTTCTGATGAACCCTTCATTTTGACGTAGGCACACTGCGACTGAAAACAGAGCGAAAGAAGGCTCTCTGAAATATGTTCAATCATATTCTATTTGTTCTAGTGCCATGCCACTTGCTTTGTTTATCGTTGGAATACAGTCCATGTTTTTTCAGCACAGCTCTCTCACACTAACTGGCTTCTCTCATACTTTGTTGGGAATTGGCTTGATGACCTGTTCAAACCAGCCAAGGTGCAGCAGAATGCTCTGATTTGCCAGGCAGGTATGTTCTTATACGAAGCATGGTGCAAAAGATGGCATCTGCAACGCACTCTAGCTATACACCCGGGGTGTGAACACTACACGTGCAGTGTTTCTTGACACGCGGGTAGCACTAACAGGAGAGTACACTGCGTGCTTCTGGTTATTCTTGGCTTGACAGATACGCACAAATTCTGTGACACTTGTACCCCTGTGCAGGTTAAAGGGCTTCCTTACAATGTGTTCACATTGCAGAAAATTCTCTCTGTTTCATAGGTGACTTACCCACTCTGCATTTGCTAAAGTTATTGAGAAAAGCAAGTGCTCACATCTGTCTTTCACCTTTTTCACAATCAATGCAACTGTAGTTAGCAGCCAAATAGTGTTGACCCAAAGTGAAGAGTAACGTGTCCCTTACAACTGCTTTTCGTCTACATTCAGTCTCTGCTACAAAAGAGGTACAATTAAAGGGAGAAATAGATTGACCCAACCAATGGGGCTGAATGAGGTCTGTGGCACCCATTATGCTATATTAGTGCCACTTATTAATGGGTAGAACTGTACTCTCGTGCATAATGCTAGGTCAAGTAAGAAAAAAATTTTGATTACCAACACATATTCTAAAAGATGACAAAAAAAAACAGTTCTGGAACAATTGATATTTGTTGCCACACAGGGCATCCAACCTATTGTGTACTGTATATATTTAATTGCTGATTACTACTAGATTATTTTGTTTTCATTTTCATGCAGATTCTGGTAATGAAGAATGCTCGTTTAAACAACCTTTTGCATACTGCTGATACCAACACACCATATACAATGCCGAGCATAATTTCGTCGCTAATGCTACCATACCAACATCTCTTTTCTAAATGAAGCCGTTATGTAGTTGACCATAAACTAAGATATTTTTTGTCGTTCTAAATAGTAAGAGTTAAGTACCTGTTTGGTAACAACGGTAGTTATGATGAACAAAGTGGCATTTGGGCAGTGTTTCCTTCGTGCAAACAACAGAGTCTTCTATTTTGCTATTCAACTCAAGGTGGCGCTACACAGGCAAATGTCACGAGTTCAGCAGATTGGTTGGGTAAGTGTGCAAAGTATAGAGACAAAAGAGGAAATTAATGGGGCCGGCTCTATTTGTGAGCACGGTGCAGTGTTGTGATTGCCAGACACGTGTCAATGGGTCTAAATTTAACAAACTGTAGTCCATTCATTCAAGCACCATGTGCAGGCTCATAAATGGTGCATCACAATAAATGCAACTGTAGTTAGCAGCCAAATATTGTTGATCCAAAGTTAAGAATAACTTGTTCCTTATCATTGCTATTAATTTGCACCATATGGCCAGAAGGGATTCATCATTGCACTCATATTTTTTTATTCTTTACTTATTTATTTGATACTGTCAATGCCATGCTCGGGGTCGTAACAGGGAGGGTGTCACATAATACGTAATATTCATGCAATGAAGCAGTATTCAATAGCACATAGGAACAACAGATGAATGATCAGTGTCATGAAAAGAAGGGACAAACAGCAGTGACTATACCGATTAATATTGACATACAAGTTCTGGCACTAGAAGTTAGTGCTTATCAATGCAAAGAAAGCTGTCTAACACGTCTTTGAAATTGACTGATGCTTGTTGAACAACCAGATCAGGGAAGCTATGCCACATTTGTATTGCATCTGGAAAAAGGTAGTGGCGGAAAGCATTCATACGTGTGAAATAGGATTGAATAGCTCTGCTATTATTAAGATCATCATATCGTCCTCCAGGTGTCTGGAGATATAATGTTGCTGTGAAATAGATATTGATCAAATTATTTCTTTGTGACCGGTATTTGTTCTAGCTAATGTTGAAGTTGAAAATCACCATCCCAGCACTTTCAGAGGTGTTTAACCATGGAACTTGAAACGTGCGGCCGCGGTGCTTAGCAGTGGGTTTATCGCAACAGCTCTTTAAAAATCTTCCCCAATTATCCTTTATGCCAGACGTGAAATTTTAATTGGTTGCTGCCATCCAGAGGCTTAGCCAGGGCTTGGAACACCGGGCACGTGCCCCCCCAAAATGTTTTTTTTTTTTTTTGCCACGGTATAGAGAGTAAAAAATGGTCATTTTAAGATGGTGCTCCTCCCGAAATCAAAGTGGTGCCCCCTCCAACAAAAATTTCTGGCTACTTGCCTGCTGCCACCTGTGTGCTCCCTTCATTTTTAATGGACCAGGGGTGGGCAGTGTGTTTATTATTTTATTTGTTCACTTATCTCAGTACACAGAACTCTTTTAAATGGAATCACTACTTAAATGGAAGAAGCTTTCCTGGTATGATTGGTTTAGTACTTGTATTCTGCACCCCTGTTAATATTTCAGTAAACAGAACTCCTGCCTAGCGGAACATATTTTCCTGGTCCCTTCAGATTCCATTTAACGAGAGCCTACTGTACATAGTTTCACATATGTTTTTATGAACTTGTTTCTCAATTTATTTATTTTACTTTTTCTGCTTATTTTTAGTGGGCTGGCGGTGAGGGACTCTGCTGCTGCGATCTTTCAGCGACCATGGGAATGATGACTAATACACGAATTTGCCTAGTCCTCCTGCTTGCGGGCCTCGAATCACATTTGTGGCCTTGTTTACTGGTGTGTTTTGGTTTTGTTTCGAAGGAAAGAACAAAGCGTTGTGAACTTCGTGACCCGATTTGAAATGGTAAGCTTAAAAGAATTAAAAGAATAAGGTGGTGAAGCGCAACTGCTGAACATTTGCTGATGTTTGTTTCATAACAAAAGAGCTTCAAGCTACGTGAACTTTAACGGAGCCAGACGTACAAAGATAATACAAATCCATGTACTAGCCATCGTTCTCATGTTCGCTGAAGCGCCGTGCGTTGTAGCTCTCGTAGACACTTGCGCCAGAGTTCCCTCAAGTGTATGTATAGGAAACACTATGAGTACCCGGGCTTGCCTAATTGCTATTACACACACTTGTTAATGACGAGTTTTCTTTTTTCTTTTTTGCATACCTTGCACCACTAGGTTGTCCTTTCACATATACACATAAGGTTTTGCCTTAATACTGCAATGTTTGTATTGTGCTTGCATCATGTTCATGATGAATTCTCGCACAAGAGCTAGAAATGTTTGCCTGTTTGCAGTCTCTAAAACAAGCAAATATTTTTCCAGTGAAAGCTGTTACGAGATCAGAACACAGGTCACGTGCAGTGCCATAGTTGACCGCCGCCACCGCCGGTGTTAGTAACGAGTATCGCAAGAAATAAGAAAAGAAACTCGGTAAATAAGAAACCCCAAAGATGCAATGGGATTCGAACCCGGGCCTTGATGTCGCGAAAGGAATTATTATGAGTAATAAAGCATTTTAGAACATAAAAGGAACAGCCAGGCATCACACAATGCGAATTGCATATCGAGTGGGCCGTCCAGTGCTCCACCCCATTAAAAAACTTGTTCTTCATCACCTATTAACCGTGGCGCATATCCACATCAGGCATAATTCTTCATCGTCTTCAGCAACTGCATAAAAAGTTTTTAAAATTCCTAACAAGTGTGTAGCCGATACCACGCTTTTCCAAAGAATGACAAAGGATGGCATAGTGAATCCTGGCCTACTGCACAAAAATAATAATATTTGTGGCATAGTGGGTACCCAGCAAGTGTGTTTATAGCAGTTACCCAAAATGTGTTTACAAAAGGCTCTAAAAGACTGCTCGTCTAGCTTTCGCTGTGACTGTGGTGCGTGCTCCACGCAGGCCTGACATCTTTTTTTTTAAGTTAACAAACAACCAGAGGGCAAAGAGGAGCAAATGCAGAACCATTTTGACGCCTTTACATTGAGAGAAATCGCAGATTTTTGTGCCAGTTGCTGATTGCTTAGTATGAAAAAATTGGCGCACTCTGCGTATCATCATATTGACTTGTACACTTTTCTTGTACCTCAAGGGTGATCACGCCATACATTAATCTGGTCACACATATATAATTTTCATTAACTTGAAAACATTTTATGATGGTGTTTATGAAGAATCAACGTGTAATTTTCACCACCAAACTAACATCAGTAAAAGGGCATGCGGGTGGCACAGAAAGAAATTAAAAAAAAAAAATACTTTTATGAAGTTTCAAATGAAACTTTTTGCTGCTCCGAAAATTGCTACAAATTGGAAGACCTCGGTGGTGTCACTGAATTTTGGTTCGGCCGGCTTCCTGATTCATGGAGAGGCCGGGCTGTCCCAGAGAGGTCCCTCGTCATCCATTAAGAAATTCGAAACCTCCGAATTACTCCTGAAGTGGCGTTCATCGGACTTTCAGTCCAATCGTCACCGTGAGCCTTGTAGCTGAGGAATCAAATCTCCGATTCAATTTTTCACACAGCATCTGGCTGAGTGGTCCACCGTGCCACAAACCAAACATATTTTTCATTGTGAATATGTCATGTATGCTCCCCGCTCCGTCAGGGTCGGAACCACCGATAACGAGTGTTGAAGTGATGTAACTATGCCAAAACGGTGGAGGAACATCTCGACGTGACACAGACATCACCACATTGCACTCGCAAGACATGCACGAGCAGGAAACATCCTTTTGCGCATTTCAGGCGCACAGTATAAACTGTGCCTCTTGCATTGGTGCACGTAAACATGGCTCCACTTATAAGACTACAAAACCCCCGCAGGGGCGCCTGCGCAAGCAGGCGTATGGTGTGTAGCGACACCACGGACCCGAGCTAACGGGGGGGTTTCGGTTCCCTCCTACGCCTAGCCATGCGTGGCTTTGCCGTGTCCGGGGAAAAGGGGATCCTGGGGCTTGAGCCGACGCCGGGTGATTGGACATTTAAGGCCCCCCTGCGGAGGCAACACACCCCTTTGGCCCCGGCTTCACGTAGACGGCACCCCTGGGCTGACCCACCCAGGGGAAATCAACGGTCGCCTTTTCCTATCTCTCTCTTCCTACATTTTCGTCTTTCTTACTTTTTTAGCTTTCCTGTCTACTTCTCTCTTCTGCTTACTTCCAATTTTCTCGGCGGCAAGGGTTAACCCTGTGCAAATAGCCTACCTTGGCCTAGGCGCTTTATGTTATAGTAGAGTTGTGCGGCTGACGTCTGCAAGCTTTCAGCATCCGCAAACTTGCAGCGTCCCCTCGTTGGGCTCCGTGGTGGGTGGCCGCAAACGCTGCTGAACTAAAAAAAAAAAAAGGCGTGCATGGAGCATTCCCCCTACTGTCTGATCGTACCAGCTTAAAGCGGGTACGCACCGATGATATAAATTTTTTCAACCAGCCAAAAGAAACATTTCCCAACTTCCATGTCATTCAGTGCGAGAAAACTGGAAAACAAGCCAGGACCGTATCTCCATTCATATTTGCCAAGTGTCTTGCTGAAACTCTCGGGGCTGCATACAAAGTAACCAAAATGGCTAGCGGAGATCTTCTCCTCGAAATTCGGGACAAAGAACAATTTTTAAAGTTAGACAGCCTCTCAACATTTGGGGATGTACCGATAACCGTAACACCCCACAGATCTATGAACATAACTCGCAGAGTGGTATCTGACGCAGACTTCCTTCACCTGACCGAAACAGAACTTTTGGAGGGGTGGAAGAGCCAAAATGTCACTAATGTACAGAGAATTATCATCAGAAGAGATAATAAGGAAACACCGACAAAACACTTAATACTCACGTTTGCATCCAGTAAACTACAAGAATCTATTCAGACAGGGTACACAAAGACATCTATCAGGCCGTACATACCAAACCCTCGTCATTGCTTCCAATGCCAGAGGTATGGCCATGGCTCTAAAACCTGTCGTGGTCGCCAGACTTGTGCACAATGTGGAGTCCTAGGCTAGGTGTCTGAGAACTGCAAACAACTGCCACACTGTGTAAACTGCGAAGGAAACCATGCCACATATTCACGCCTCCGCACATACTGGAAAAAAGAAAAAGAAATAATTACGTTGAAGGTGAAGGAGAACATTTCATTTAAGGAAGCACAGCGAAGAGTAGCACCATTCTATGGACCTACATACGCTGATGCGGCGCGTCAGGGGGCACCGCCGCACCAGCCCTCGCCACTCCTTCGGCCCGCGCATACCGAGCCGGCGGTTGTGGCACCTGCCCCCAAGGCGGCTGTAGCCCAGGCTACACCGCCTACTCCCAAACAGAGACCGGAGACTCCAGAATCCTCGGGTCTCAAGGCCTCACCTCACCAGGCGAGGCCCAAAATTTGAACTAACAGCCCGCACGTGCGGGCATCCTGTGCCTCCGAGGAGGCAATGGATACATCGGTACCCTTGGTGCCGAAAGAGTGGCGTGGCTCCTTGGAGAGCGCCAAGAAAACAAAAAAGCAGATAACAGGGCCTAATGACGGCCCTGTTACGTGAACTCAAACTCCCTGTCTAAACAGCCATTCGCTTTTCGTACACACAGCACGATTTTACATTCATCATGAACACTCAAATTATACAATTGAACGTCAGGGGCCTTCTCAGAAACCTTGACGACATCCAAGAACTTTTACACGAACACTCACCAAAAGTGCTGTGTGTACAAGAAACACACCTTAATTCAAAACACACAAATTTTCTTCATAAGTACGTTATTTTCCGAAAGGACCGGGATGATGCCATGACATCATCCGGGGGTGTTGCTATCATAGTGAATCAAGGAATTGCATGCACACACTTCCAACTCCAAACATCCCTCGAGGCAGTGGCTGTTCGAGCGGTTCTGTTTGATAAACTGATTCCAATCTGCACTATTTACATTCCTCCTAGCTATCAGCTGTAAAAATGGGACTTACACTCTTTAATTGATGAACTTCCAGAGCCTTATGTTCTCCTTGGAGACTTGAATGCGCATAGCAGGTTATGGGGGGGGGGTGACTCGGTGCGACACGCCCCGCCGTGGTGGTCTAGTGGCTAAGGTACTCGGCTGCTGACCCGCAGCTCGCGGGTTCAATTCACGGCTGCGGCGGCTGCATTTCCGATGGAGGCGGAAATGTTGTAGGCCCGTGTACTCAGATTTGGGTGCACGTTAAAGAACCCCAGGTGGTCAAAATTTCCGGAGCCCTTCACTACGGCGTCTCTCATAATCAAATGGTGGTTTTGGGACGTTAAACCCCACAAATCAATCAATCAATCATCTCGGTGCGGCACGTGAGGTCGACTGATTGAACAGTTCCTTCTCTCGTTGAGTGCGTGTCTCCTAAATCGAAAAGAACCGACCTATTATAATCTCTCTAATAACACCTATTCCTCCATAGACCTAAGCATAGTATCTCCATCTCTTGTGCCTCTACTCCAGTGGAAAGTCGTCAGTAATCTGTATGGAAGGGACCACTTCCCCGTAGTTTTGAGCACAACTACAGCAAGTGAGTGTCCACCACGTGTTCCCAAATGGCTCATAAACAGAGCCGACTGGAAACAGTTTTATACCATTGCTCGTCTAGGTTGGAGTGACATATGTACTTTGAACATTGATGTTGCTGTCAACTACTTCACAGCGTTTTTTATTGATGCTGCAACAAAATGCATCCCACAAACAAATGGACACCCTGGAAAACGGCGTGTGCCATGGTGGAACTCTGAATGCCGAAACGCGCGCAAACAGCAAAACAGAGCATGGAGGTTGCTTCGGAACTTGCCGACAGCCGAAAATCTTCACACCTTCAAGAAAATAAAGTCTCAAGGCAGGAGAACGCGTCGGCAGGCCAGAAGAGAAAGCTGGCAGAAGTTTTTGTCAGGGATCAATTCATACACACAGGAGGCTAAAGTCTGGAACATGGTCGGTAGGATATCAGGAAAACAAGTATACACACTTCCACTCGTAAACACTCGGGGTGATACCTTGGAAGATCAGGCAAACTTCCTCGGTGCACACTTCTAATGGGTATCCAGCTTGTCCCACTATACTGACACTTTCCAAAGATACAGAACAAGAATAGAAAAGCAGAAACTCGAACACAAATGCACTAGATACGCGGCATATAACCAAGCTTTCAGTCTAGCAGAGCTCCGAACATCTCTAAACTCCTGCAGTACTTTTGCCCCAGGTTCTGACCGTGTGGTGTATGAAATGTTAATAAACCTACCAATCGAAACACGAAAAACCTTACTTTGTTTGTACAATGCAATCTGGTGTTCTGGCACTATTTCTACCTCCTGGAAAGAGGCTATTATTATTCCCATTTTGAGAGAGGGCAAGGACCCTTCTTTAGCTTCGAGTTATAGGCCTATTGCACTGACAAGCTTTTTGTGCAAAGTCTTCGAAAAAGTGATAAACTGCCAACTTGTACATTTCCTTTAAAGAAACAATTTGCTCGACCCATTTCAGTGCGGGTTTCGAGAGAGTAGACCCACCAGATACCACCTTGTTCGTATCGAGGCACAGATGAGAGACGCCTTCGTCTATAAACAATATTTTCTCTCTGTGTTCGTCGATATCGAAAAGGCTTGTGATACAACATGGCGTTTTGGAATTCTAAGAGACCTGTCTCACCTTGGCGTGCGGGGAAGAATGTTTGACATAATCGAAAGTTACCTATCAAACCGCACATTCCGTGTCCGAGTGGGCACGGTTCTTTCCCAAACATTTGTCCAAGAAACAGGAGGACCGCAAGGTGGTGTACTTAGTTGTACACTTTTTTTTATCAAAATGAATTCCTTGCACCTGTCCATCCCCCGCAACATATTCTAGTGTACATATGTCGATGACGTCCAGCTTGGCTTTAAGTCATCCAACCTGGCAATGTGTGAGTGGCAGGTTCGGTTAGGTTTAAACAAGGTCTTCAAATGGGCAGCGAAAAACGGATTCTGACTGAACCCACAAAAAAGCATGTGTGTCCTGTTCTCCCGAAAGAGAGGCATGTACTCGGAACCCGACATGGAACTGAACAGTCAATGTCTGTCTGTTAATGTGGAGTATAAATTCTTAGGCTTAATCTTAGACAACAAGTTGACCTTCGTACCGCACATCAAGTATTTAAAAACAAAATGTTTAAAAGCCATGAATGTTTTAAAAGTGTTGTCATGTACTACGTGGGGTAGTGACAGGCAATGTCTCATGAATCTGTATAGAAGCCTCATTAGCACCCGCTTAGATTATGGGGCCGTTGTTTATCAGTCAGCGACTCAACGTGCTTTGAAGATGCTGGACCCCGTGCACCATTTGGGCATCCGCCTTTCTACGGGTGCTTTTCGCACCAGCCTCGTAGAAAGCCTTCACGCTCAGTCAAATGAATGGTCACTTCATCTGCAGAGAACTTACATGTCCTTTGTATATTTCCTTAAGGTGAAAGTAGACAAAAAGCACCCCTCATACTCTACTATTAATGATTTGTCGAGCTCCATTCCATTTCAAAACAGGCCTTCGATGAGGCAGCCCTTCTCAGTTCGCCTGAAGGGTCTAGCTAAGGAAACTGGAGTGTCACTTGAACACAGTTTAATGGCTCCTGTAGCATACCCGCCACTGTGGCAGTGGCAGACTATAGACTGCGATGTGTCTTTTCTAGAAGTTACAATACACGTGCCCATTGCCCATATTTGAACATACTTCCTGGAACTTCAACACAAATACACACGTCCTGAGTTCTTTACAGTTGCCTCCAAGTCTAACTCCTCTGTGTCCTATGCTGCTGTCGGCCCATCCTTTTCGAATGCTGGCCCTCTACATCCAGGCACGAGTATCTTCACAGCGGAAGCATACGCGATACTTGTGGCGGCTAAACACATCAAGCAATTACAAATACAAAAAGCAGTAATTTATACGGACTCTCTCAGTGTGGTAACGGCTCTGCACACTCTTAAAAACAAAAAAAAACTTGGTCCTTGTCTCACTTTACTCTATTTTATGCACAATCTACACATTAAAATAACATGTTGTAGTGTGCTGGGTGCCAGGGCACCGTGAGATCCAAGGCAACGTGAGGGCGGATCAGCTCGCTGCATCCGTCCACAAAAGCACTGCCCTTACACCCATGTCAATCCCGGCCCTTGATCATAAGCCGTCTCTCAAACGAAACCTCAGGGACTACTGGCACAGCAAGTGGGATAGACACACTCAAAACAAACTACACATTACTAAGCCACACTTCGGTCATTGGCTGCCAGTATCAAAATCGCGTCATACAGAGGTAATACTAACGAGGCTCAGGATAGGACACACATACACGACACACACATATCTTTTGTCCGGTGGCAATCCACCATTGTGTGACAGATGTGATGAAGCATTAACAGTCCTTCACATGTTAATCCAGTGCAAACAGCTAGAAACTCTAAGAAAACAACATTTTCCATTACCCTACCGACAACATATTGTCGCAGTGCAACGCGAACAAAAGATGACAGCAGCTTACGGCAGCGAAAAGAGCGTATTCAGGATCAGCTCTACAGCAAGATGCCTGCTTCGTTGGCGTCCCGAAAAACCACCTGACCTGACCCACTAGCTGGAATCTACAAAACATTCCTATCATCGTTCTTTTTCATATAAACACGTGTCACTTGCCCCTCCTAATAAGAGCATCGCCCCGATGCTGATGCAGACGCACAGTATTTTTTTTTTTAACGTGCAGTCAGTCACTCACGTACGGCTTCATACGCACTACATGAACAAGTTCAGGCTGGTGCTGGCGACGCCTCGGCCATTGAGGACTGTCGGAGACAACCTCGTAGGTGACGTCACTTAACTGGCGCGATACTCGGTATGGCCCGAAATATCGCCTTAGCAGCTTCTCAGACAGTCCACGTTTTCGTACGGGTGTCCAGACCCACACTCTGTCACCGATTTTGTACATTACAGTTCTATGGCGAGCATTGTAGCGGCCTGCATCGTAGTCTTGTCGCTGGTGGATCCGTAAGCGGGCGAGCTGTCTAGCTTCTTCCGCGCGTTCAGTGAACACGTCAGCGCCTGTGTCGGTAGCGTCCCATTCATGTGGCAACATCGCATTCAGCATAGTCCGTACCTCCCGTTCGTGAACCAAGCTGAAAGGAGTCATGCGAGTCGTCTCTTGTTTAGCCGTATTGTATGCGAACGTGATATAGGGTAAAATCTCGTCCCAATTCTTATGTTGGACGTCCACGTACATCGACAGCATGTCTTCAATCGTCTTATTGAGGCGCTCCGTTAGTCCATTTGTTTGCGGGTGGTACGCAGTGGTCTTACGGTGAGTCGTTCCACTAAGCATCAGGACGTGGTCTAAAATAGCTGCCGTAAATGCTGTTTCGCGGTCCGTGATCGCGATAGTCGGAGCACCGTGGCGTAGCACAATATTTTCTATGAAAAATCTCGCCACTTCCACTGCGGTGCTCTTTTGAATAGCTTTTGTTTCGGCATACCTGGTTAGGTAGTCTGTTGCGACTATAACCCAGCGATTCCCTGCAGTAGAAGTAGGAAAGGGTCCCAAAATATCCATTCCTATCTGTTCAAACGGTGTACGTGGAACCTGTACTGGTTGCAGCTGACCGGTGGGTCTCTTTGGAGGTGACTTGCGGCGCTGGCAATCGATGCAAGTGTGAACGTGGTGCTTGACGGCTGTTGTGAGTCGTGGCCAGTAGTATCCTTGCTGTACTCTTGCCAATGTGCGAGTGTAGCCTAAATGGCCAGACGTCGGCTCATTGTGACATGCTTGGAGCACTTCAGTAAGAAGAAGTGCAGGAATAACAAGCAAATAGGGAGCTCCGATGGACGAAAAGTTTCTCTTGTAGAGGACGCCATTGCGTAAGCAAAACGACGATAATGTCCTTGCAAAGACTCTAGGTGCCCTCGAAGAACGTCCGTCCACATAATTAATCAAATCAAGCAATTCAGGGTCACTTCGTTGTTGTTGGGCAATCGTGGACGCGTCGAGAACACCAAGGAAGGCCATATCGTCGTCGTCAGAAAGAGAAGCTGACTGTACTGGTGATCGAGACAGGCAGTCGGCGTCCGTATGGCGCTTCCCAGACTTGTGTATGACCGTCATATCAAACTCTTGTACCTTCAGACTCCAGCGTGCTAATGCGCCGGTTGGATCTCTTAAATTAGTCAACCAACAGAGGGAATGATGGTCACTTATAACTTTGAAAGGGCGGCCATACAAGTACGGGCGAAATTTCATAACTGCCCAGACCACGGCGAGGCATTCTTTCTCAGTTGTTGAATAATTGGCCTCAGCGCGTGTTAGCGTCCTGCTTGCGTAGGCGATCACTCGTTCCGTGTCTTCTTGCCACTGCACAAGCACAGCTTCGAGGCCTACAATGCTTGCGTCAGTGTGAAGCATTGTTGGCGCTTGTTCGTCGAAGTGAGCGAGCACTGGGGGTGTTTGAAGACGTTGGCGGAGGTCATTAAACGCTGCTTGCTGTTCGTGATTCCACTCAAAGGTGGCGTCGTCTCTAGTGAGGCGAGTTAACGGCGACGCAATCCGTGCAAAGTCGGCGATGAACCGGCGATAGTAGGCGCATAGGCCCAGAAAGCGCCTGACAGCTTTCTTATCGGACGGTACTGGGAACTGTGCCACAGCCGCAAGTTTTTCGGGATCAGGCCAAACGCCGGTACAGCTGACGACATGACCAAGAAACAGCAGTTCTTCAAAACAAAAGTGGCATTTCTCTGGTTTCAATGTGAGGCCTGCGGAGCGTATGGCTCGTAAAACAACTTCTAGCCTCTTGAGATGCTCTTCAAAAGTTGGGGAAAACACTATGACATCGTCTAGATAAACTAAACAGGTCTTCCATTTTAACACTGAAAGTACAGTGTCCATGAGCCTTTGAAAAGTAGCGGGCGCTGAGCACAGACCGAAGGGTAGAACTTTAAATTCATATAAACCATCCGGCGTCACAAAAGCGTTTTTTTCCCGATCTCTTGGGTCTACCTCGATCTGCCAATATCCACTTCTGAGGTCCATTGAAGAAAAGTAGCGAGCGTTCCGAAGCCTATCGAGGGAGTCATCAATACGTGGAAGCGGATACACATCTTTCTTAGTCACTTGATTCAGCTTCCTGTAATCCACGCAAAAACGCAGGGTACCGTCCTTTTTCTTAACTAATACTACAGGCGATGCCCACGGGCTCTGTGATGGCTGAATCACATCATCTTCAAGCACTTTAGCGACTTGTTGCTGTATCACTTCCCGTTCCTTTGGAGCCACACGATAAGGATTCTGGTGTATAGGCCTTGCTGCGTCGTGGGTAATTATTCGATGCTTTGTTAGCGGCGTTCGACCGACCCGTGATGTCGATGAAAAGCAGTCCTGGAATTCAGCTAGCAGCTCAAGAAGTCTAGTTCGTTCGTCCCTTGACAACGTAGTACCAACGTCAAGATTAGGTAGTGATTCTTCTTGAGGTGCTTCGTCTAGGGCCGATAAACTGTCTTGGATTTCTGCAGTAGTGTCAAAGTAAGCGACGGCTGTACCCTTCGGGAGATGTCGGCGCTCAGTGCTGAAGTTAGTGAGCAGCAAGTTTGTGCGTCCAGCAGTGACAGTGACAAGACCTCGAGCAACTGAAATACCGTGGCTAAATATCAGTGAGCTTATTTAGTCAGCAATGCCATCGCCGTCAAACGGCTCATCCCCTGCCACCGAAACAAGCGTACACGATCGTGGCAGTACGACCACATCCTCATCCGTCAGACGCAAAGGCCCTGAACAAGACGTATGTCTCAGCTCTGAACAATCGACTAAAGTAGGGCTGTTGTTGCGAAATGTAATGACACTGTCAGGGATGTTGATCACGGCGCCATGTTCTCTCAAGAAATCCATTCCGATAATCAGGTCTTTACAGCATGAAGCGAGAACGACGAACGTCGCCACGAAAGTAGAGCCACCGATGTCGAGTCTTGCTGTGCACATTCCGACAGGCATCAGTAATTGGCCACCTGCCGTCCTTAAGTGAGGTCCCGCCACGCTGTCTTTACTTTCTTGAGGCGTACGGCAAGGTCATCACTGATAATAGAGAAGTCAGCCCCGGTGTCGACTAAAGCTTTGACTTGCTGTCCATCCACAAGAACGGTAAGGCCCGGGGGTCATGGTTTTGTCGGTATTACGTCTTGTCGGCTTTACAGCGTCCTGAGGTGGGAGTAATGGGGGCTTTTTTTCTTCGTCTTGACAGCCTGCAACCTTACCCCCTGAGGTCGCCGCCTTCAGTTTCCCCGGTGTGGGCTGGGTGACCTCGCTCCTCTGGTGTCGGCAAAAGTGCGGCGCTGCAACGAAGGTGACTGGGCAGGAGAAGGAGAGCGTGGTCGATGTCGGAAGACCGGCTCGTAATCAGTTGTAGCCTCGTCATCATTGTTACGGCGGCCGTCGAATGGGTGTCGAGGTACCGGAGCTGGGCCGTGACGCTGCCCTATGCTTCACAGTCCTAGTGGGAGCCGTTCATCCAGCCCGGACGTGCCTACTGCAACCCCTGTCCATCGATTCGGTCGTCGGCTACGAGGTATTCCTCCAGACTGCAACCCCTCGCAGAAAACCTCTACCAGACATCTAGAAATGGCTAACACCAGCCCCCAGCCTGTACTTCTCGGCACCAGTGCTCCCGCTCCATCCCAGGTAACGTTTTTTCAATTGCTGGAGCCTAAACGCTTTGGTGGTGGCGCACACGAAGATGTAGAAGACTGGTTAGACCACTATGACCGTGTTGCGAAGATTAACCACTGGTCTGCTCAGGAGAAGCTCGGCCGGGCCTACTTCTATCTCGATGACAGCGCTCGTACTTGGTACGAGAACAGAGAAGGCAACCTGTCCACATGGACCGACTTTCACCAGAAGATGGTTGAAATTTTTGCCAATGTCGACAGACGTGACCGCGCCCACCAACTACTAGAGCTAAGGGTCCAAAAACCCAATGAAACGGTCGCCATGTTCGCCGAAGACATGACACGTTTATTTCGGAGGGCTGACCCGCAGATGACTGAAGATAGGAAGTTGCGCTACCTCATGCGCGGCGTGAAAGAGCAGCTGTTCGCCGGACTTCTGCGCAACCCGCCAAGCACTGTCGAGAACTTCATCAAAGAAGTGTCGGCTATCGAGCGGGCCCTTCACCAACGCTGCCGACAATATGACCGCTTGTGCAGCAGCCCCCAAACTCAGGCCACCGCTGTGACGTTTGACAGTCATGGCTCCTTACGTGACATAATTAGAGAGATTGTTCGTGAAGAATTGCAAAGGCTGCGGACTCCGGTAGTGGATACACCCATGGCATCCGTCGCTCAAGTCGTCCGTGACGAAATCCGCCAAGCATTCTCGACAGCTGATCCTGCCCCCGAACAACGTCCCATGACGTACGCCGCCGCCCTTCGAAGCTCCCCACCCGCTCCGCCTTCATACTACCCAGCACCTCCACTAGTGTCGCAGTGCAACGCGAACAAAAGATGACAGCAGCTTACGGCAGCGAAAAGAGCGTATTCAGGATCAGCTCTACAGCAAGATGCCTGCTTCGTTGTCGTCCCGAAAAACCACCTGACCCACTAGCTGGAATCTACAACACATTCCTATCATCGTTCTTTTTCATATAAACACGTGTCAATATACCTTTACACCCTGCAATGTTGGTCGGTAGGGAACCGCTTTTTAGTCATAAATCATTGTTGGCATTTTTAAAAGAAATTCATAGTTTTCATATCGTATACCTTGGGCATTCCGTAGCAGGACCTCTCTAGAGAGGTTTTTGCTGCGGTGGCTACACAAGAAAGCACTTGCCTCACGGCCCTTGGACGCAAGGGTATGAACAAGTGAGGCACTTGTGCTAATGCCATACATGTCCACCATCGTTTTTTTATTATCACCAACTTTTGTCATCTATTCACACCACACACATCTTGCACGGCATGGTCATGATTTTATTACTTGTATGTTTTTACCCGCCTTAGCGCGAGGAATTTTATGGCCCTTATACCGCCGCTTATCACAATCATTGTCCATAATTTTAGTAAAATGAACTGGCGCTCTTTGGCCGTGCAATGGCCCTTGCGCCACAAAACATCAAACATCTTCAAGACTACAAAACACACTACAAAGTTGCACAATAAGGCCAAGATTAGGCATTTAGCATCAGCCATGTATCGTAAAATCCCGAGCACCCCCTCCTTTTTTAGTAGCAAAGCTCTCTAATGTCGAGGTTTGTCTGTTGACATTGTGCACTGTAGCTGACTGTGTTGATAACGCTCATGAAGATGAAAGATGAGCACGTTCTAGGTTACACAATCACTTTCTGCCATAATGGCACAGCACATGTAAGGTACCCACTATAGGTCATGACGACTGCACTGATGATGATGATCACAGACACCAACTGGCTTGTGTAGTAGATCATGTCTCACTATGCTGCACGATGCATTTCGTATGACTGGAAACAACAAACAACCACCAGAGGAATGTGCACAGACCTTGTCTTTGCCATCTTCAGGCTACAGCTGATACCACAAAGCAGTGATAAGGAAGGCAAAGCAAAATTCATAACTCAACATGACATATCATTTATGCCCAGTAAATGTTGTATATAATTGCACACTGCTTTGTGACTCACTTACATGCATGAGTGGTCAATGCCATGGGTGACTTACGATAACGTCGAATGGTTCCACTGCTTCGCCCCCTCATTCACTTCATAGATAGGCCTTTTTAAGGGAGATTCGCAATATGCACCATTGGCAGAACAAACATCCCCCACCCTCCCCTTTCCTTATTTTCACTGTTTCATTCATTATTTTGAAAACTGAATACATGCATTCTCAATAAAGCATTTTGTTAGCACCATGAGTGTGAATTTTTATTCTTAGTGGCTCTTCCTCCACAATCTTGAATATTGCTCTATGACCGATCAAGGCCCCCCTTTTCGATTCTTGTCAAATTAGCTTTCACTGAAAGGGGAGGGTGGGTGCTTGCTGAGACATTTACAGCACATCGAAAGCCATCACGCAGGAGCAATGTACAGCCCTGTCGCGGTGGTCTAGTGGCTAAGTTACTCGGCTGCTGACCCGCAGGTCACAGATCAAATCCTGGTTGCGGCGGCTGCATTTCTGATGGGGCGGAAATTTTGTAGGCCCTTGTGCGCAGATTTGGGTGCACGTTAAAGAACCCGAGGTGGTCAAAATTTCTGGAGCCCTCCACTACAGCGTCTCTCATAATCATATGGTGGTTTTGGGATGTTAAAACCCACATATCTATCTAGGAGCTATCTACACTGTGCTAATTATATTTCTCAATGCCCAACACAGCAACATCTACATCAATGTAGACATGTATTGCTTTCGCGTTACAAAAAATTCCTATAAACTTGGATTAGCCAGGATATTTTTGTCGAGTTAAATTCGGTAGTCAGTATGTCTGCGTGTTGCCTGTTATCTCTTATTCTGAACAGGTGCTTTCCTTCAATGCTTAACTGTTTTCTCCTTTACATATCAAAGCTTTGCTGCTGCTGTGTAGCTGAACACACCTGAACTACATGCAGAAGCATTGCAACCAGACCAGTTGATGTCTGGGCACATGGCTGCTATATGCAATGCTAAACCAACGAGACGCATGTGTGTTTAGTAGCTCGTCGCTTCATTTATTCTGTACAAAGATGTGGTGGTTTATCTGTGCAGGTCGATTCCCATCTCGATATGTGCTCAGCCTGCTACTGTTCTGGGGCTTCTTCCTTCTTTACGCTCTGCGTGTCAACCTAAGCGTGGCCATTGTGGCCATGGTCAATGGCACGGCCGTGCTTGCCGCGGGGACTACCTCCCACGGCGCTGACTGTCCCGCCCCCGATGGCTCTCTGTACAATGCCACTGCTGACCCAGAAACGGTGAGACGTGTCAGATCGTGTAATTGCATTATTTTTTACCATGCTAAATTGTTCAAGCTGTCTAGCCTATGCTACTTAAAGGAGTTGGTACTGCAGAACATAGAGTTTGTTTGTAGAAGTTCATCAGGGAAAAACAGAGTGTGCAAACACAAACGTGAGAAAAAGCAAAAACATATGACATGGTTTGCTGTTTTCCTTCCTCATTGTCTGTGTCTGTGTGCCTTACTTTCTTCTATTGCCAAATTGAAATTGCAGCCAATTTACTTAATGCAAAATTTTTCTGAAAACTTAGTTCCCAGTTTGTTAGGAAATATAGTCTTTAATTAACTGTACCAGCCCAGCCTGTAGTAGCTTTTTTGTCCTATACAGTTACCTTCTAGACTGGAGGCATCATTCATTAACTTAGCAGAAATCCACATTTGCAGCAAAGCCCACTTTTGCTTTTTAGTGGCGACAGCTGGTTAAACAGACTTGGTATTTGTCGGTAAATGTGCTGCAAACTTAGAAAAGTTTTTGACCAGTAATGCACAATTCAGAAAGCTTAAAGTACTGTACAATTAAAAGATTATATTGTTGCATGTGAGCAGTAGGTGAGCCGAGCCACGCCACAACTCCTCGCTGTGCGCAGGCTGGAGGAGAGTTCAACTGGGATGAACGAACGCAAGGTGTCGTTCTGGGTTCCTTCTTCTATGGCTATGTGCTGACCCAAATTCCCGGTGGTCGGCTGGCTGACCGCTTTGGGGCCAAAAGGCTACTTGGCGCAGGCATCCTGGTGACCTCGCTGCTCACCCTTCTCACACCGTTCGCTGCACACATCAGTCCAGTGACTCTGATGGTGCTGCGCTTTGGTGAGGGCATCTCTGAGGTGTGTTCGTCTCGCTGAACTTTCTTTGTTAAGGCCTATGCTTTAGCTCATTTTATACACTAAGCAGCATTTCTTTCTTAATTGCTCACTCTGCCAATTTCGCTTGAGTGATTCTTGCCATGAGATAGCATCTTTGATGTACATAATTTGTTGAAGCCCTTATTATTTCTAATTGGCTGCTTTTGGGAAAATAAAAAGTGAAAAAATCTTATTGAGCCAAAGCAACGTCCAAATCGAAGACAGCAAAACCCAAATTTTCGGCATCCTTCAGAAGTAGTTGAAGGTAGGATTTGCCACTACCTAATGCTCTAATGCCTTTTGCAGTCATGGAAGTTTGGTGACCATGTTGATGCTTAATACTGGCAAGTTCACCAGAGTGGAAAGTGAGGGGTGAGAAGCTTCTTCAATGAATGTTTGACAATGACTGTTTGTTGCATTACTGCTAAATAAAAACGCAGCATGTGCTCATAGTTATCTTAGCCATAATTCAATCAGTGTACTTAATGAAAAGAGAAAAAAAAAAAAGCAGCAGGAAACTGCTCACTAAGACGGCCAATAAACATAGTGTGGAACTGCTCCAGTACGGACAATAATGAAGTGTCTAAGAACTTGCAAGAAAAATATTAATCTTTCTGACAGTGGATGCAAGCCGCTATAGGAACCAACGGCCTTAAAGTTTTTAATGTCCATGCGACAACAGTTGCATGTGTATACAGTTACATGCTGATATGCTGTGACTGTGCGATCACTGAGTAGAACCATTATTCTGGCATGCCTAATTTATTTCTGCAGATGGACCATTGTAAAAGTGAATGTCTTATATTTTGCCCTGAGTGCTAAGCCAGTTTTGGAATACTCAGTCAGAGCCACCTCACAGAATGTGTGCTCTCTGAATGTATCCTGTAAGCAGGTGGCATCTGTTAAAAATTCTGTGCTGTTTGTCAAAGATTGTTGTTGTGACTGTAAATAGTTATCTCAATTCTTAAGTGCAGTAGACTCATTAGACAAAACCTGAAGGTCATGGTAAAATATGTTCTGTTTCAGAAGCTCCAATTACTGAGAGATTGATTGGGGTTGCAGAATTCAAATATTTATTTATTTTATTTTCAATACTGAAATGATTATTTTCAAATATGAAATTAATCGTACTAGAGGCAGTTGATCTATTTTGAGCAGCTATCCCATTTAAGAGATTTTCGTTTAATGAGAGTCCTCCGTATTGCAGAGATGCCTAGTAGTGGGTTCCTGCAGCAAGTTTTCATTGAACGCTGACAGCCAAACCAAACTTATGGGGAGCAGGCTGCTGTTATCCTTCTCAGAACGCGTACAAAGTGTGTCGATTAGAGAGTGACTCCATAGTTTCTCACTTCCATATCTGTTATATGTTGTTCTGTGCACGATCTGCCGCACTGACTCCACTTGGTACGATGCAGCTGTGCTACCTTGATACCAAAGGATGTGCCAAGTGGTACTGCTTTCGTGGCAAAACTATTGTGAGACTTCCTTGGTGCATGTACAACCTTAGTGTCAAATTAAATGCCACTGGTTGGAGCACGACTCAGCATTGGCTAAATAAAGTGAGCTTTTTATAAATGGTCTGTTGTCTCTGTGAATCTGCTTCTCATGACAAGGTTACGTGACAGACTGTATCATATCTTGCGCAGCATGTGCCTCGTGTCAAACCCGCCCCCTTTGATATGATAGTGCGGTGAAGGTACGCACCCTTTCTTGTCTCGCTCGGTATATAAGTACTGCTACAATAAAGATAGGGGCTTCTTCCCATCGCACCCCTTCGTCATGCCTTGCTCAATCGCGCTAACGATACGTGGTGTCAGAAGTGGCTAGTCAAACTCACGACTTCACTGGGGGACAGCAACGACGGGAACAGCCATGGACTTCAAGCCACCGGACCCGCTGCGCATGTCAGGAGACGCAGGCAAGAACTGGAAGCTGTTCATCCAAAGGTTTGAACTTTTCGTCACCGCATCAGACCCACCGGAAAAACCTCGATCGGCGAAGACGAAGGCAGCTTTACTCCTGAGTATCGCCGGTGAAGCAGCGCTCGAAGTTTTCAACACCTTCACGTTCGCCGACAGCGAGAGCAGAGAAGACTACGCAACGGTTGTGGCGAAGTTTGAGCAATACTGCGCCACCCAGTACAGCGAAGTACACGAGCGCTAAGTCTTTCGGAACATGAGTCAAGCTCCAGGTGAGCACCTGGAACACTTCCTGCGAGACTTGAAAAAACAGGCTCGTGAGTGCAACTTTGGCGCACTAACAGATTCCACGATCCGGGATCAGCTCGTTTTTAGAATAGGCGATTATAAAACCCGGGAAAAGCTGCTCAGTGACAACAGTTTGACCTTAGATAAGGCAGAGCAAGTTTGCAAGGCAGCAGAGGCAACAGCGGCGCACCGAGGCGTGTGGGACAGCCAGCAAAAGCAAGTAAATGCTGTGCGCAATTCGAAGCAGAGCCAAGGTGAAAATCGACAAGGCAACCGCAAATGCCCGAAGTGCGCACGCACGCACGCTGTAGGAAACTGCCCTGCATACGGACGGACATGCCGAAGATGCCAACGAAAAAACCACTTCGCCGTATGTTGCAGAAACGCATCGCAAGTTGACGAAGTGGGAAGGCATGAAGACGACTTTGAAGTGCTCGAGGTGTCTGTAAGAAGAGTGACAAGTCAATGTGATTGGGTCGTTCAGGCGCAAGTTCAAAGCATCAAAGTCACGCTGAAGATTGACACAGGATCACAGGCGAATTTACTGCCCTTCAGAGTGTTCCGCAGGATGCATCCGAGGCCAGCACTGAAGCCCAACTGTGGCGTGCTTCGCTCATACGGCGGCGGTGTAATCAAACATGCAGGGATGACGCGACTGGAAGTGACGCTGGATGACCACACCGCTGCACTCGACTTCTTCGTGGTACACAAGGGTCAGGCCATCTTAGGCTTGAGGGCGAGCGAGCAACTTGGATTGATCCCGCACGTACACGCCGTGTCTCGTACAAGCTCTGAAGAAATCGTCGAATAATTTCGCCACTTGTTCACCGGTACGGGCGATGTCAAACGCGTCTACAAGATGGTCCTCAACAAGGGAACGGTGCCAGTGGTCCAACCAACTCGGCGCGTACCCCTGACTCTCCAGAAGCCCCTCAAAGAATAACTCGAGCGCATAGAACGGGGCTACATCGTCACAAAAGTCGACGAACCAACGGACTGGGTGAGTCTACTTGTAATTGCCTGAAAAAAAGACGGGAAGCTGCGCATTTGCATAGATCCTAGAAAAATAAATCAGTGCCTGAAACGAGAACACTACGAGATGCCTAGACGAGAGGATATAGAAGCCGAGTTGTCTGGCGCGGCGCTGTTCTCTCGACTCGATACAAATTCAGGGTTCCATCAAATACCGCTCGATGAAGAAACTTCTAAAATTTGCACGTTCTCCACGCCCTTCGGCCGGTACCGTTTTTTGCGATTACCGTTTGGTATATCATCGGCATCTGAGGTTTTTCAGAAAACCTTAACAGAAATTTTGGATGGCCTTCCCGGTGTCAGGGTGTATGTTGATGATGTCCTTATCTGGGGCACAACTCGGCAAGAGCATGACGCGCGCCTGAGATCGGCACTACAAGCAGCCCAACAAGCTGGCTTAACGTTTAACCCGGCCAAATGCACAATCGGCGTACAGGAGATAGAGTATCTCGGTGACGTCATCGGCAAGGATGGCATCAGGCCGAGCCCCTCCTTGATAAAATGTATGCTCCAGACGCCTGCGCCGGAGGACAAATCGGCCGTCCAAAAAATGCTAGGAGTCGCCAATTATTTCGGCAAATACCTCCCATCACTAGCCGAAAGGACTAGCCTCTTGCGAAGCCTACTGAAGCGAGATACAATGTTTGAATGGAGCGCCAACCACGCGCTCGAGTGGGAGCAACTTTGCGCTGACCTCAGCAGGCAGCCCGTGCTTTCAGTGTTCGACACCACGAAAGCCACGAAAGTATCATGCGATGCATCGCAGAACGGTATCAGAGCGGCGCTACTTCAGTGCAACAATGACGTATGGAAGCCGGTCGCCTATGCCTCCCGCGTGCTAACTCAAGCAGAGCAGCGTTATTCGCAAATTGAGAAGGAAGCGATGGCTTGTGTTTACGGCTGCGAACTCTTTCGCCACTTCGTGTATGGCCGAAACGTTATCTTAGAGACCGACCATCACCCTTTGCTCGCTATCGCCCAAAAACCTATTGGTGATATGCCGCCCCGCCTGCAACGATTCTTCCTGCGATTGATGCGCTATGACACAGAAATGCGATTCGTTCCAGGAAAGCAGCTTCTACTGGCCGACATGCTGTCGCGGGCGCCCACCTCAAGTTATGCCAGTGATGTCGGGAGCGATGATGTGGAAATGCACGCCGTAAGTTTCGTTTCATCTCTTGTCAGTGATGACACGTGGAAACAACTAGCAGCAGAAACGAGTCGGGACTCGTATCTTAAAGCTGTGCTGCACAGTTTAGAACTTGGGTTACGCATAGAGGGACAGCTGAAGCCATTCTCTACAGAGCTGACGCAGGTGAAAGGTGTCCTCTTGAAAGGATGTAAAGTGGTGATTCCGAACAGTTTGAGGAAAGACACTTTAGAAAGAATTCACCAAGGACACATGGGCATCAACAAATGCAAGGAAAGGGCAAGGCGACTTGTATTTTGGCCCGGCATTAACGCCGACATTGGTGCATTCGTGCTGAAATGTGCAGTGTGCAATAAGTACGCGTATACTCAGCCGCAAGAACCTTTAATGATGCGCCCGGTGCCCGAGATGCCGTGGCAGAAAGTTGGCATTGATATCTTTGAGTACGGCGGACGGTCGTACCTCAGCGCATACGACGCGCTGTCAAATTTTCCGGAAGTGGAGCAGTTGCGTGACACATCGGCGAGCTCTGTCATTCAGGCAACTAGCGCCATATTTTCTAGGTACCGCATTCCACTGGAAGTTCTGACAGATAATAGCCCGCAATTTTTGTGTCACGAGTTCAGGTCTTTTTCGAGGGCATACGACTTCAGACACATCACATCCAGTCCAGGATATCCACAATCGAATGGTTTGGCTGAGAAAGGCGTCCAGGTCATCAAGAGAATCCTGAAAAAAACGCATGAAGCAAAGCAAGATTTCTGGCTGGGTCTTCTTACTTACAGGACAACGCCACTGGAGTGCGGCATGGCCCCAGCGGAGATATTGCAAGGCAGAAGACTGCGCAACACCCTGCCTGACATGGAGACCGGACCTGAACACTTCATCGTGAAGCGCTCCCACACCAACCGCCCTGGAAGACTGCTGGCGCCGCTCGAAACAGGGGCCACGGTTCGTCTGCGTTCCAAAGGAGCATGGGCAAAGAGAGCTAAAGTCCTAAGGCCTTCCGGGCATCCAAGGTCCTACGACGTCACGACAGAAGAAGGGCGGCAGCTGCGACGGAATCGTCGACATTTGCTGTTAACCAGTGAGGACTTCAGCCCAGACCTTCCCGACAGCGGTGAGGACGTAGCGCCATCTGCTACGGCGCATGAGGTTCCAGTCGCGTTGCCGGGGTACATGCCCGCGGCCCCGATCCCGGGCACAACAGCTACACAAGCTCCAAGAAGATCACAGCGACAACGCAAAGCGCCCAGACGGCTGGCTTACAACGAGAACTTTGTTCAAGTGCCGTGAATGAGTGCTTAACATTTTGTGAGCGTTCCAGTTGTGTTCACCTGTCAATTGTTTTATACACCAAGGAGGATGTGTCATATCTTGCGCAGCATGTGCCTCGTGTCAAACCCGCCCCCTTTGATACGATAGTGCGGTGAGGGTACGCACCCTTTCTTGTCTCGCTCGGTATATAAGTACTGCTACAATAAAGATAGGGGCTTCTTCCCATCGCACCCCTTCATCGTGCCTTGCTCAATCGCGCTAACGATACACAAACCAAATGGCAAGTATTTTCGTGAACTGATAGAAACCGTCAAGTGCTGTCAATATGTGCACATTTTCCTGACTTCTTGCCTACTTTTCTGTTGCAAGTGTGAAATAAGCAACGGGAAGAGTTTAGCCTCTGATGCACAACAGAGTGTACATTCATAATGTAGCAATCTTATAGACGGCAGGGTGCCCAACTAGTTCTACCCACACACGTGACCTTTTGTACATGCAGGGTGTGGTGTTTCCCTCATCCCTGGCATTGCTGTCGCACTGGTCACCGGCGCACGAGCGGAGTCGGCTGGTGAGCCTGAACACGGTCGGCACCGCAGTGGGAACCGTGATCACGCTGCCGCTCACCGCCCAGCTCTGTGCGAGTACCTGGGGCTGGCCCGGCATTTTCTACCTCCTTGGTGCGTCTATGAGCCCCCCTTGGACCTGTTTAGTTAATTCTAATGAAAACTTTCTTTTTTCGTGACACGAGTAAAATATGAAATGGAAATCAGCACACAGTTTGCAAAGGCACACAAAACAAACACAAGGCACAGGCTTTGTGCTATGGAAGAGTGGGCACTCTTTTTGCCTTATGATCAACCAACTCGCTCAAGATGTGTTGTACAACTAAAAAACGACACTAGTGATAGACTGTCATTATTGGCTTTGGAGGTTTCAGTCGACATGTCGCTGCTTCTGTAAAAGGTGCAGCCGCTTCATGCCTGCTTTATGAGCTTTTTAGGTTGCAAGCTTGTATATTCTCAAGGATAGTTTCAGGCTGTCATGGTCTGCAATGCATCTAAAAATGCCGTACCTAAATGCTGCAGTGGCCATCAGAGAGGACACGTCCAGAGCAGTTTGGGGTGACAGCAGGCAGCATTGACCCATATGTCTTTGCAGGCCTTTGACAAGAAAAAAAAAAAAAAAAAAACAGAGCACCCCAGCTGTGTTCAATTTCTTTTCAACAATGCACCGAAACCAGCACTTGTGAGAAATAGAGCATCTGCACTTGAGTGATGTGACATCTGGGCTGTTGGTGCTACAAGCTTAAAAGAATATGGATTCTATAAACTGTGAAACTGAGTGATGTTCACTTTACCATAACCTTTTAAATGCTAAGCATTTCTTTGAAAACTGCAAGCACTTTTGGTGTCTATCTGCGCATCTGTCTGTCTTTCTGTCTGTCTGTCTGTCTGTCTATCTATCTAATCTATCTATCTATCTAATCTATCTATCTATCTAATCTATCTATCTAATCTATCTATCTATCTAATCTATCTATCTTATTTATATATCTTATCTATCTATCTTATCTATCTACCTTGTCTATTTATCTATCTATCTATCTATCTATCTATCTATCTATCTATCTATCTATCTCTATCTGCTTACCTCTGGGTGCCCTTGTGATCACCCTCTTGGTTTAAACCAACATTAATATGGGAGGATAAGATGGTTTGACGAATATGACGCACTGGTATGCTTTGCTGGTGTGCAGGTATGTGCTACAGGTGATGGACACTTAGTCTCTTCGCAGGAATGATGAGAACACACATGGGCAACTTCCATGCATGAGCGTTAGGAAAAATTTCACAGTGCACAGTGCGCTCGCGGAGGTTTTGCTAGCTTCACATATATCGAAGTCGATGTTACGTACATGACATAAATGGATGGTGAAGGTATACGACTGCTGAATATGACAATACAACGGTCCCTCCTTCGTACCTGACATCATCTCTCTCTCTCTCTCTCTCTCTCTCTCTCTCTCTCTCTCTCTCTCTCTCTATATATATATATATATATATATATATATATATATATATATATATATATATATATGTATATATATATGTATATATATATATATATATATATATATATATATATATATATATATGAAAAAGAAGGTGTCTTTGGATCCAGATACGAAGAACAAGAGGATGGGCAAAACAAAAACGTTTTATGTTTTCTACGTTTCAGCCGGGGACCGGCTGAAACGTAGGAAAAATAAAAAGTTTTTGTTTTGCCCGTCCTCTACTTCCTGGTGTGTGTGTGTGTGTGTGTGTGTGTGTGTGTGTGTATATATATATATATATATATATATATATATATATATATATATATATACACACACACATATACATATAATCTCATTCCCTGATGAAGAGAGGACCCCTCCCGAAACTGTTGGGAAATAAATATATTTATCCTTGTTGACAACGCTCCCGTTGTGCCATATTCCATACCTTCAAGAAGACTAACTGGCCCATTGAATTATTATTCCCACTATATATATATATATATATATATATATATAGTCAAGTAGATCCTCCGTGAGCTGTCACAACGTGGTTTATTTCGACATTTCGGCCTAGAGTCTGCCCTTCATCGGGATAGAACTACCATTGATGAAGGCCAGACTCCCGATGAAGGCCAGACTCTAGGCCGAAACGTCGAAATAAACCACGTTGTGACCGCTCACGGAGGATCTACTTGACTATATGCAACGCTACGGCCACTCAATCACCATGCCTGCCTAAATATATGTATATATATATATATATACATATATATATATATATATATATATATATATATATATATATATTGATAGTATACATATACGGTGAATGACGGAGGCAAAAAAAAAATTCAGCCTAGACTGTCCATATAGTTGCTATCGCAATAATATAAAAAAAGCTGTACATCGTCGGGGCCTCATCATGCGCGCACAGTGAAACTATGCACGCGCGTGCGGCATCAAAAATGAAGAGCGAATGACGGGGACACAGGCACGTATACCACAGAAAGCTATTAGGTAAAATGCCCTCCATAGGCAATGCGGCCCCACATATGTGATGCTAACTAAAAGCAAGGCACTGCCAACATGCAAAAGTAGTTTTCTTTTCTTTTTTTAATTTTGGTTTGTAGTTGGGGGGAGGCACAACCGCGCATGCGCCTGCGGTGGCGAGAACAGCGGCAACGCCGGCTTGTGGGGTGCAGGCCCACCTGCTCGTTTCGCGCTCACCCGGGCACAATAATGAGCGCTCACCGTGGCGTCGTTGACGGCCGGGCAGCCGCGGAAGATGCACACATGTACCAAAAGGCCAAAATGCGGAGCAAGATTCCTAGGTTGTCTCTTGCTGTTACTTTGTTACATAGAGAATGAAAAAAACTTGTGCTGCAATGGAGCAATGGCGGAAAATAGAAAAACTTCGTTATATCCAGGAATTCGTTATATGGAGGTTCATTATAAGCAGATTTAACTGTAGTGCCTAATTGAATAATTGAACGGGATGAATATCTGAAATCTGAAAGGGCAAATGGTGCAACTGGGTTGAGCTGGGGTGGCTAAAACCGGCTAAAACTAATGCTAACATCGTTACAGTAGGCCTTTCAATAAAATCTTTACTGATATCCTAATACAAAAACGAGCGCATGCGTATTTAGATGGAAGTGCTTATTTCTGCACGTAAACAAAACACGCGAGATAACCGCCAAGTCCTTGACAACCTCACTTCTGAAGTTGTCGAGGGCTTTGACCGTAAGTGGGTTGCAAATGCCACAAGTACCGTAAAGCGTCCCCGCCTTGGGCCACGAAAACCTCTGCGATTGGCACACTTGTAAAAACTCATTCACACTGTGGAGTCGCCACAGCTGCATCGTGCCATTAAGTTCAGAGACTCCCACGGTTCCGGCGTGCAGTTAAAATGCTGCCGCCAACATCAGCCGTGTGTTTCATCTCTGCAGGTGTGCTTGGCTGTGTGTGGTTCATGCTGTGGATGTGCCTGGTGTATGAGTGGCCCGAGATGCACCCAGGCATCTCCAATCGTGAGCTGCAACATATACAACGCTACCGGGGCAGCTCCTGCGCAGCTCAGCAGGTAGGTTGGAAGGTTTCTCTATAGCCGTGTTTACTTGTTCTCAATTTTGTGAAACAGTTCAGTGCAGAAGATGGATGTGCTTGAACTGAGTATTGTGTCATGAGCTGCTGACAAGGTGTTAAATGGTTTACCTAGCTGGTTTGCCACATATGCGGGGCATACTCAATTCGATTCCTCGTACTGCAAGTGCTTATCAGTTTGTCCAAAGGGCATAAATTTATTTTGACCTGGTGCTCAGCTGCTTACAGGTTTTCAATCTCGAAAGGGAGCTATATCAAGAATTCTTCTGTAGCCCCTCTTGTCCAGTCGCACTCAGCTGACAAGTACTATGGCTATGGAAGACCAACTAGGCATCTTCAAAGCCAGCTTATGACCGGCCATTTCACATCCTTCTATGAACAAACAAGTTGGCCATGAAGAGATATTGTCCAAAATGAACCTTCTTTAAAATGCCTCCTTCATCTTTACATGTACATTGATGGCATGATTGCCAGCTCTCTATTTAGCATTGTCTCATTGCTGTGTTCATTTTGACATCATCTCTAGGTGGTTTCTGTCACATGCCTCTCCTGGGAGTGCACAGATAGCTTGCATAAAAGGATGCAAAAGAGCTTGCATGTTCGGTTTTCGACATACACAAAAGCTTGACCAGGCTTTCATTGAGGTTCTGGTAAACGTTCAGTGTAAACGTTTTGTACTGATCACCTGCAATTATGGAAATAAAATTATACTTGAACAGATTAAAGGGCACAGTCAACATATTCTTCTTGGGCCCTAGGTACTTTGTTTGTTTTATAGCATAATGTTAATATATTTTTACTGCACTACAAAAGCATGCATGTGTACAAACAGAATGTTCAGACAAGCTCTGGCTTGCCTTCACCAGTTCAGTCTGGTGGTTCAGCTTGATTTCTTCGTTCGCATATTCTAAGAGATTGTTTCTTATTTATTTTTTATTATAGTAACCTGAATGAAGGGGTGACATGGCTTGTAGACACCTAAAAATCGCAAAAAAAAACACGTTTTTTTCATCTACAGCTACTAGTGCACTTATACTGTAAATTTTATACCTATAATATCATTATTTTGGCCGCTAAGACCCTTTATACAGCACCTATTAGGTAAATCTGAGCCTAAATCGACGTTGAAATCGCACATTTCTTGCGACACACCCCGGACCTTCCATGTGTGCTAGTGCGACTATCTTGATCTGATTTGACAGCCGACTTTTGCCTTCGAATTTCGCCACAACGGACCCAATTCAGCTATTGGCAGCTTAAAAATGCCCGACGAAAAGAAGCATCAGGGCGCCCTCCTATTCGCTACTTTGCGCATGTGCTTTGAGCTTGCCTCCCTATTGATGAAGTCTCCTGGCTATCGTCTGCTCCACATGAAGCAGAGGCTGCTGTGGCAGAAACAGTGCTCAAGCTCAACGTAGGCATTCAAAGGGGATTGGAAGACACCATGAAAGAGCTGAGCCTAAACCCCAGCTGGCATAACTGCAGCCGCATGGCTGAAAAGGATCGAGGGCGCACGGCAGCATCAGCAAAGAAGCGACAAGCAACTGGAAACATGCACCACACAGGGAAAAAGCACCACACAGGGGCTATAAAATCTCTCGGATCAAAAGGACTATATGCCGGGTGTATACTGAGCTTTTTCAAGTGCAGTTATGTAAATAAAGGAGTTTTGTTTGTTTTTCTCAGTTTTCTCAAAACATGCTTTTTGGTCACATTACTAGTTTGTCAGGCTGATATCTTATGATCTAGAACAGCTAGAGTAATATTTTCTTTAACATAAAGCCGAATCTGTGTATTGTAGAGCGGAATTTTCATTGGCTGCCCATATAAATCTGAAATTTATTAAATTTCCTTGTATGTGATAGCCAAGACATAACTCCTGAACTTTCATCATCTGCAGAATCACTAGTTCTGCTTTGATTTGAAATCTGCTTGTGGCATTGCACTTATTGCTAATTGCACTGTCTAGCAATGTAATAATATTCACTTTTCGATAAGCACTTTCTTTCTTATTGCCTCCCAAAACAATAGAGTGGCAGCATTGTGTATCTTCTAAATAATTGACCTACAATAAAAATTTTGCATATTTGAAATCGGCGAAAAAATCTACATAAGCATGTATATTTTCATTATGTTTGGGCTAAAAATGTGGAAAATATCTCCGCACACCATGTCCCCCCTTATGTTTGGTAGAGCTTTGGTTATTAAAAACTGAAAGCCTTGTGCTTAAGTTTTGTGTACATAATTAGCACATTGGTTAGTTGCAGTGCCATCCTCTAGTGTAATTAAGAAAGTTATCGCGGTTCTTCTATTGTTTCGCTTTATGGATGGTACAGTTCATTATTTCTGCATACCATGTGCAAGATTGAAGCTGCGCTTGACACAATAATTCCTTCACTAGATCATAAATTGCATTTCCTTCTAGAAAAGACTATACCTGCGACATAAGCCACAAAAGCACTACTCTACCCTTACCGTTCTCCTCCTTTTCACCCGGTACAGTCGCTAGAGCCTCTCGGGACAACTCCTTGCAAGCTTCAGTGGCACTGTTAGTAATTCTTGCAGACGACACGACGTCCATTGGTGGAAATAATGCCAGCATTGTTGAAACCAATGGAAGAGTTGATCAAACTAGAGTGCGACGAACCACATCTTGAACGTGCTAGCAATGCGACGTCGTAATTGAGCTGAAAACGATGCTAGGAAAATAAAGAGGCATTGAGAGAAATAAACGCATAAAGAAAAAGCCATGTGTTCATCTTGCCTGAATGTTTAGTTTTGCTGCAGGCTGAAACACTCATCAAGCATAGGGAAAGGGAGTTGCAGGTACCTTCGAAGAGGAGTTTACACGACCAGTGACTCAAAGCGATTTCAAGAGATGATCATTCTCCAACAAGTAACGCTGTACTGTGCAGTAAGGAGTAACCAACAAGAACGCTGACACAAAGGTGCTTGAAAGGAAACTCCTGTCACTAGAAGCTCTTAAGCTCTAGTCGAACTTTCTGCATAGAAATGCCTGGTGTTTGTCGAACTGGCACTTCTCCAACGCGCTTCATGAACGCGCAACCAACCGCCCACACGAAGCAGTGCTGCGCCTCTCATTGACACATTGTTGCCGACATTGTCGCTCTTGCTGGCTCCTGTGGTACAGTTGCTAGGTTCACCACACAGTGCCTGCTCGAAACATGTGGCAACGTTCCTCTAATGGCAAAGCTGGCAACGTCCCAGGCATAGTATTTTTCTAAGAGGCATTGACAAAGTCACTCTGAACATAGACCGCCGCGGTGGTCTAGTGGCTAAGGTACTCGGCTGCTGACCTGCAGGTCGCGGGTTCAAATCACGGCTGCGGCGGCTGCATTTCCGACGGAGGCGGAAATGTTGTAGGCCCGTGTGCTCAGATTTGGGTGCACGTTAAAGAACCCCAGGTGGTCAAAATTTTCGGAGCCCTCCACTACGGCGTCTCTCATAATCATATGGTGGTTTTGGGACGTTAAACCCCACATATCAATCATCATCAATCATCAACTCTGAACATAGACGCTGATATTGTGAAAAAGTTCAAATCGTAGAGCAACTGACCTGGAAAAACTGTCCTGGGTTTAAATCCTGGATGGTATGAATTTCTGGTCAAATAAGAAACTTTCTTTTCAAAAAATTTGTATGGATTTTTCTGTAGCTTTGTGTTTTAAAATGATGGATAACAGCTTTTCTCTTTCGAAGGGCATATGATGTCATACTACAGCCAAAGTCTGAATGAAAGGGAATGTTCCTGCCTGGCATTCTTATGTGAGTGTCTGGCCAGTGCCACCAAGGGGCCAGGTTAGTAACCTATACCGTGCCAGGTGCTGTACTCGCCATCTTTCCAGGATCACTGCTGCCACAGCCGACAGCGACGTGCTGCTCTACCAATGACATCACATGGCATTTCTGCCCAGGTCATGTGACTCTCCTTCATGCAACAGCGACTGAGAGTTTTGCTGCTGGGCTTTTTAGAAAATGGAAACATGCTGCAGGCTTCTGCAGAACCGATTTGCCGACAGTTTGTTGCATGGACGAGTTTGTTTTTTGAGACTCACTTGAGCCTTGTCACTTGCGAATTGCCCAGGTTTGTCTTGAAGTTGCTGGTGTGCTTTCATTGTTGCAGCCGCATGGAGTGCCATGGGGCCGCCTTCTGCGGTCGCGGAGTGTCTGGGCCCTGGGTGTGACCATGTTCTGTGGCAACTGGGGCTTCTACCTGCTGCTCATAGATCTGCCAAACTACCTTCGGGGAGTCCTGCACAGGCCCATCGGAAGCGTGAGTAGCCAGAGTGGCTTTATTTAAATTCAGATTGCTTTGCAAGCCCAGACAGTTGTATTCCTGCATCGCTTGCCATGAGACACAGGCAAGAGATATTTGAATAAAAAATAGGGAGGCTATTGCTGACAACTCTGGGTTCGGAAGGCTCACTGTAAGGTGGCTACGTTTTGTTACAAGTCTGCCTTTCGCTTTCCTGGATCAATAGCCGACGGTCAAAAAAGTTAAACATCACGTCATACCATTCATTGCCTTGTGTTTTTTTTTTTTTCGAGGGGGGCAGGGGGGGATGTTGCATTGCCTGAAGGGCGCAGGCGCTAACGCTTCTATCTAGAGGCATAATGCGACAAGCTTGTAAACTTTCTGGGCTAGTAATCACTGCTTCAGCAAATAAAGTGATCATTGCCTGTTAGCCTTTTGAGTTACGCTCTTTTGAGTTACACAATATTGTGTACAAAAAACACAATTGGTTAGTTTCAGTTAAGCTCTTAGCAATAAATGTGATGCCAATAGTCTGTTTGCGTTGAGAGTACTTGATAGAAGGGTGTAACTGCCGTTTTTAATGCCTGCCACTATACCACGCACTCCAGCGATCACAACCAAAGTTTATAACAGCGACCCCCCCCCCCCCCCCATTTTTTCCTGCTTTTTAAAATGGGAAGTGGATTACTCTCTGCTTTAATAACAATCAATGTCAGGCCTGGCACACGGGTTGATGTTATCACATTTGCACTCCATGCTAAGGAGATAGGTCGGCTCTTCTTATTTATGCTTTAGCCGCATTCGTTGTCCTCACTCACGCGCTTTTACCCGCTTGTAAAACACACGATATGCAGGGGATGTTATCGATTGGGACATAACACAAAACATCAAAACATGACAACGACGGCCAGTGGCATAGTCGGAGGGTGGGGCACATTGAGAATGTGTGTACGTGTACCCCCCCCACCCCCCCCACCCCATCAAATTTTTCAGCCCATAATTGCTTTTTGCTTCCCCCCCTCAAATCAAGGTGCACTCTCCCACCGCCACCTCCCTCAAAAAAAAAAAAAAAAATTCTATCTACGCTCTTGATGATGGCAAAGACTGGTCGAGAATGTCTGTATAATTGCTATCGCAATAAAAACAAAATAGCTCTAGCCTTCGAGTCATCTTAGGCGGATGCATAAGGTACCCTGCGAGGTTTTTTTTCTTTAAGTACTGCTTTCTAGAGGACATTATTGTTTGTTTGTTTTTTTCAGTATAGACAGAATGCCCTGGCCACATTAAACATTGCTGCAAAAGGAAAACGAAGTTTGTTAAATCTGTTGTTTCAGCACATAGGTGCGAGTGTCGGAGGAGGTTGGCTTTATGAGCCTAGCTAAGTGACGTCATGTTACGCCCAGCATTATGATCAGTTTTAAAAAAAAGAACCTTTGTTTATTTTCAGAGTCATCTTTAAAAAATGAGGTTAGGACTCTGTGAGTCCCTAGCATTGTAGGTCACAGCGTTTGTTTACCATATCTACTGATAACCAGGTATTTAGAATGTTATTTAATAAAGTACAATTTCATTCAACCAGTATTGTTTATTTGGTACGAAAATTATCACTCAACAAGTTTTTCCAGATTGCTCAACATAATAATGCCATTATTTTTGCATCATCAACTGAAATCGCGAGTGCTCCTGAGATGATTGGCTCCATGACATTTGCAATGAACCGAAATATTTCTAGCTCTTCACAGGAGGCAAAAGCCTCAAAGTATATATTGATGCCCTTGAATATAAATGCAACTCGCTTCTCCTCCAGGATGGGAAGTTAGCTGCTCCAGATTGCTCCAAAATGGAAAATTTCGTCTCTCCAAAGGGCTCTAAAATAAAAAATTTTGCTGCTCCGAAAATTGCTCGAAATCAAAAGACCTCAGTAGGATCACTGTATAAAGAAGAGTGAGCATATATGTCATGACCCAGCTAACCTGCACAATATTTAAATAAAAAATTTCAACAAGGCCTGTGCAAATGCCATTTTTGCATCAAAGAAAGCACTAACAACTTCGAATAGCAGCAGGATTTGACTTTTGGTTGAATGCAAGTGATAGCCTGTAGAATTTGTAACTTTCTAAAATGCACTACATAGCATATAAGTCAGTATAACAAGCTTTTAAACTTAGAGTATGAGTCGATGTGAGGGTAATACCCTCATTTAACTTTGAAGTGGGGCTTCGCGGCATTGCAATTTCTTTTGGATTTGTGTTTTCACGGCTTAGCACTACTTCACTGCAGTGCAGCCATCTTTACAGGGTGTCACAATGCATTCATTCGTTCGTTTCGAATAATTCGAAATTTTCAAAATAATAATCTAAATTTGATCCAAGGTGAATTCGAATACTTCATTATTTTTTTGAATATTTGAAGCACTCGAATATTTGCACAAGCCTGCTTTATACACATCACAGTGAACTAGTAGAGACGAGATGGACAGGGTTTAAGTTTATTAGCCGATTCTGCTGTACCCTTGTCACAGAGTTTCCTAAATTTACCTAGAGGAGACTCTGGCTCTTGGATTGTCTCAGCCGCCATGTGAATGATGCACAAATTTGCCTACTCTTTGTGCTTGCAGGCTTCGAAATAACTTGTGGCTTTGTTTATTGCTGCGTTTTGTTTTGGCCTTGTTTCAAATAAAAGAAGGGACGATTGCGAACTTCGTGACCTGATTTGAGATGGTGAGCCTAAAAGGTTCAGGTGTAACTGTTGAACACTTTCTGATTGCTTCTTTTCCTTGATAAAGCAGCTTCAAGCCACCCGAAGCCAAACAAAGCCAGAATTATGAAGTTTGGACAAATTTGTGTTTTACTCACCATTCTTGTGCTGACTGAAGCGCTGTGTGCTGCAGCTTCCTAAATACTAGTGTCTGATATCTCTCTATTGTACATATAGGAAACTATGTCTATTGTGTAAGAAAGAAAAAAGGTTCCCGCCAACATTAGCAGAAAGCAGTGAACAGCAGCAGGAAGACACGACAGAGCGATCCTGAGAGCAGCAGCTATGCATGCATATTACACGTGAAATGTTATGATGAAGATTTCGCTAATACTACTGCTCTATTCTTTCTCAAGCTGTGCAGAAAGCCCATGTTTTATTGCTCGGGAAAGCAAGCCTTGTGAAAGGGCATTTTCTTTTCCTTCGCAGAATGGCTATGAGAATGCAACTGTGCACATAGCTGGTGCTGTGAGCATGTTGCTGTGTGCGCCCATAGCCGACATGCTTCGCAAGCGCCAGATGCTCTCTGTCACCGTTATTCGCAAGCTGTTCCAGACCATTGGTAGGTGTGCGCACACTTTCTTGTTCTGCGTGGTTTCATAATTGTTAGCCTATTTTGAGACCACTGTTAAGACCACTGTTGCTTGAAGATACCTCCCAATGAACTCCAACCCACCATTGCTAGTAGTCGCTGAAAGTAGCATAGGAGAGACTCGCCATTGTTTAGAATATTTTGGCAGCTTAATGGCAGCACATTGTTAGGTCTGTAAGAGCGACACCACCTACAAACCTTTCAAAACTATTTGTCTCGTGTGGAATGAATTCACTGAAGGTTGCAGTCATTCTCTTGATTGTCTTTGTTTGTGCATATTAAGTTTGTGCCAAAAGAAGCTTCCTTCAATTATCCATCAGTCAGTGCTCGTTGCTGGAATCTTTCCCAGCTCAGTTTCGTGGACTTGTTCCTGCACCCAATTATTGTAGCTCAAGAGTGACAGGATCTTACTAGGAGAATGTTGACGGCGCAGTCCATTTCCATTTCAGAGGGTGGAAGGGTGGCAAGCACGTGCAGTTGGTGGTGTAGGAAAGGTAGAATCTGGCTCTATTCTGAGAATGTTTTGTGTGTGCAGTACACAGATAAGTGTGGTAGCTGCTAGTTTTTTTTTTTTTCCTTTCTGAAAATCCAAGCATTCCATTTCCCTTTTATCCATAGACACCCAGAAGTCAGAAGCAATTCTCATATCCTATAACACAGCGTGAGAAGGATATTAGTAATAAGTTTTTCACTTTGGAAGATACAAAAGTTTAAAATGTAGCAGCTGTTTACCATGGACTTTTGGAGTCACTATTGCCATATCTTAGCTTGATTGTAAGAGGAAGTGTCATCACATAGCCTATATAATGAAATCAATTTTTTGTCTGTTGTTTTCACAAGTTTGATGCTGCTGGCAGGATTGAATGGTCTCGTTCAGGGGGCTAAACATTAATAAAAAAACATTGCCCTAACAAGACCAGACCTCCCATTTTTGCCTTGGATTACCCCTTCCCTGCATAGCAGCGTTAAGAAGCATGGGTTGCAATTCACTAGCTGCAAAAGTTCATTGGGATTATAGTAAAGCATAAATTTTATTAATTAACTAGTCACCACATTTTGTCAGCCTGCATACAGTGGTGCCTGCTGCCTCCACTGATAACAACAACACTGATAAAAATTCAAGCCTCCACTGATAACAAACGCAGTACCATGTACACTTGTATAAGGGCCGCCCATTTTTTCTGCAGTTTGGATGGGGTGCAGCCCTTCCAAGGTAGTGGAAAGCTTTTGTTCATCCGTGTATGGAGAAACCTATTCAGTCGTGCCATGTATACCTTACGATGGGATATCTAGCGTCTAGCTGCTGGCATTCCGGCTGGATGTTGTTACCGGTGTCACTTTCTCGGTATCGCAGCACAAAGGATCATTGGCATCGACGAGAAAAGCGACAAGGCGTCCCAGATCACGCCGTGTGACAAATCCGCAGCACAGCTATTATATTCTGGTGGCTCCCACGAAATGTGCTGAACGTGAGACGTGACGACGCTGCCATTCGCTGTTAGGTTTTTTTTATCCTCTTCAAAATTTGAACTTTTGAGTTGGGGGAAGCAGCCCTTACACGAGCGTGGCTCTTAGTCGAGTGTATAGGGCATGTCCTATTGGCTGGTACGTTCAGAAAGAAAGTTTCTGAATTTTATTCTACAGAAAGGTGTGAAGCGGAAGGTGGCAACAGGTATTATGTTCTCACATCCACGCAGGCTTGCTGGGCCCAGCACTGTGCCTCTCGCTGGTTCCCCTGGTAGGCTGCGACGCTAGAGCGGCAATCGTGTGCCTGGTCTCCGGCATGGCCCTGTACGGGTTCACGGTCGGAGGACAGAGCCCACTAGCCCTAGACATTGCGCCAGACTTTGCAGGTTGGTTTCCATTTGATTAGTTTGACTGACATGATATGCTATCACATTACTTCTTTCTTTTAATTCAAATAATAGCATCCTGAGTTCATGGATTTTTTAAATATGCTAATTTTGCTGGAAGGAAGATAAATAAAAAGAAGCAGCTTATTGTTTGAGTGGTTCTTAAGTAACATGCTGATTCTAACTGAATTTGGGTTGCCAGAGTTAATCAATATTTCTTTATCGGTTCTCTAACACCAGCCAAGTGCAGCCTCAATACAAATAAGCAGAAGTGATGCCAGTGTATCGTATTTAGGCGCATAATTCGCGCACTTTTGTTCGTGATCCTGGGGCTCCGAGAAGGAGGTGCGCAACTTACGCAGGTATTTTGTGATGCATACAGAATAATGTGCAATAGTCCTAACCTGCATAGGAATTGTACTACGAACTAACACATACTTTAAGCAGTCAGATTCAGTCAGGCGTGGTCTAGTCAGAATCCCTGATCGAGAGGTCCGACTGAGAATCATTGTCGCGGCTGCTGCCATCACCATCCCCTTGGTACTGTCCAATGCATTCGAATGTCCTATTTTCTTAAAGCTCATCTTGACAATGCTAGGAGAAACTAGGTCCCATGACACGGCGATACCGGAGGACCTAAGCCTTTTAACATAATTGAAAAGTCCTTCTTCTACGGCAGGAAACTTGTATCAGCATGCGCACACTCTTTTTTGTCCGCACCAATTGCGTCAATCGTTACACATTGGAGAACTTCACGCTGAAGTGCTTGGCGGTGGCACGATTCCAGTTTTCTTCGGCAAACTTCGCAACAGTGAGCTTGAATTTTGCTGTACATAAATTACTGCAGCCCATCGCAAGAGAGCAATAAAAACGCGAAGGACGAAGGGCAAAAACTTCCGATGTCAACTAAGCATGTGTTGCAGCGCAGACGCAGAGAACGAGAGGAACAGTTGGCTCGACTGGCCCAACAGGTCCTCGCACATCTCCGGTACTGAAAGTTGTTCGTGTCGTGATCCCCGCGTGCATTCACATGGTGGTATAGATGGAGATATAGAGGGTCACAAAGCCTGAAGCAGTTTCGGAGACCCGTCAACACGTTTGAGTGTTCGTGCAGAGTATTCTAGGGATCCTAGTTTAGGGAAAGTCTTCTGAAGAAGTGACTTCGCACTCGCAGCTCATTTGACTGTGCTCACCTGATCGCAGAGCATGTGCCCAGCGCACCTGTCCCAAGAATTCACCCAAAGGTCCAGAGCCTTTCGTGCGCGTGCCAGCAAGCTGGCTTGGCTGGGTCGAAAAGCGCAAATTATGCGAATAATTTTTTTTCGTAATGCTGACAAAATACTAGGGGTGTGCAAATTATGTCATGGCACAAATTATGCAATTAAACACACTACTTTTCTCTACAAAACTGGCGTTGCGCTAGTACCGTTGTCAAGACCAATGTCTATTTTATCACTTTTAACCCACACTAATTATGCAGAAATTCTAGAGCCAATGGTGGGGTGTGGGTGATGCACGAATTTTGGTGTACGAATTGGCTTTGTGGCACTGCTACAAGATAATGCAAGAAAATGTGGTTTGATTTCAATATGTATCATTTTTTTTCCCCTGCAGGGTTTGTAGCTAAGTTAAGGGTACAGATTATAAACTAAGAAGGTTATATATGAGAAAAGGGGTTATGTAATGCTCTCAGTGAAAGGCTACAAAGCTGTGTTCAGTGTGTTTCCAGTTTGGGTGACCAAGAGAGGTGTTCCATTTTTGTGCAGGCACAGTGATGGGCATTGTGAATTGCATGGGCAACCTTTCGGGCATGCTGGCACCCCTGGTGACTGGCTACATCATCGAGCACGACGTGAGTCGCTTTTTTTTTACTGCTGCATCACCCGCTGAGGTGTGTGAACGGCCTTCGTAGCTGTTTTCCCACTGATCTGGAGGCAACTTGTGCTTTACATATACAAATCGTAAGAATACCATGAGACGCCCAGGTAAGGCAACCGTTTAATGTGCCAGACAGCAACGAGACAACATACAGTAATTTCGGCAGAAGCAGCACGAGCCTCGGCAACAACATCGTCTTCGTCGTTGCTCCAGCAGTGCCCATATTTGTCACTACAATGACTCCCCGGTTGAAAAAGTGCCATCCTGGCGACCTATGATACTGGCAGGACTGGTGGCTCGTAGTGAGGTTTCAAATGGTTGACGTGCACAGTTTCGTGCCCGCAGCGTCGTTGATCTGTAGGTGGCTGAATGGCTCAACAATGTAGTCGACTGGCAATGTCCGGCGCAGGAACCGGTACAGACCATCTTACATGGCCGTGAACTTTGAAAAAAGGCCGGGGGAAGATGATGGCACATAGAGCCATACAATTGTTCCAGAGGCGTATGATGAAGGGAATAGACTTATGAACTTCGGTCATAAGTGTGCTTCTGGTGAGCCTGATCGTGCGTGGTAAGCGAACGTGCGAGCTGCCGACATTCTTTGGCATAAGGGGCTGCTTCAGCCAAAGTCGTCGATTCTGAAGGGTCTTGGCGGTACAGAAGGATAGTGTCCAAGAACGAGGAAGGTTCCCAACCATAGAGAAGGAAGAACGGGGGAATCCAGTCGTAGATTGAATGGCGCTGTTATATACATAAGTAACAAATGACTGTTTGCGGTCCCAATTCGTGTGGTCATAGGAAACATGCATGGAGAGCATATCACCTAGCATGGTGTTAAATCGCTTGGTCATCCCGTTGGTTTGGGGGTGATAAGCGATGGTTTTTCGATGCACGATGTTTCATTCGCGCAGGAGGACTTCTACAGCTTCAGACAAGAAGGAACACCCATAGTCACTGACAAGTTCGTGCGGTGCACCATGCCGAAGGACGGGGTTGCGCAAAAAGAACTAGCCGACTTGTCGCACGGTGACCTCGGGAAACTCTGAAGTTTCAGCATAGTGTGTAAGGTGGTCCACGGCTACGATGACCCAGCGGTTTCCATTTGGTGTGTATAGAAGGGGACCGTACAGGTCGATTCCGATGTAGTCGAAAGGCCGAGAAGGACAAGGCAGTGGCTGGAGTGACCCTGTGGTTGTGCGAGGGGAGCTCTTTGGTCGTTGGCACAAGGAACATGAACGAACGTACTGCCGAACAAAACGGTACATTTCGCGCCAGTAGTACCGAATCTGTAGGCGAGCATATGTCTTCACCGTACCAGCATGGGCACAACGCGGATCCGCATGGAAGGAGGCACAGACGTCCGAACGTGGGTGGCGAGGGATTACCAGCAACCATTTGCGCCCATCAGATAAGTATTTTCGCCGGTGCAAAAGGCCGTCACGTATTGTAAAATGGCGGGCAAATCCTCGAAGTGAACGATTGTCAATATGTGGAGACGTCTGAGACAGGTACTCTAGGAGAGGCGCTATTCATGGATGCTGTTGTTGTTCAGAGGATATTTTTGATATGTTCAAGTGAAGAACATTCGCAACTGGAAACAGGTGCTGTAGTATAATCGTGGGTAAGTGGCAAGCGAAAAAGAGCGTCAGCGTCTGAATGCTTGCGGCCTAACCGATAGGCTACACGGATGTCTTAATCTTGAAAACATATCGCTCATCGAGCTAGGCGACCAGATAGGTCTTTAATGAAGACAATTAACACAATGCGTGGTGATTCGTCATGACATCGAATGGGCGGCTATATACGTAAGGTCAGAATTTTGTGATTGCCCAAATGATGGCAAATCAAATGGAAAATCAAATGCAGTGCCATGTCCTTCTTTGTAAAGATGGTATTAGGTTGTCATCACTTATAACTATGTTCTAAACGACACTATTCATTTCTGTCTTTATGTGAGCAAGCTGACTGAACTTTTATAAAAAATACACTAAGCTGTAACAGTGCATGTCCTCCCCGCAGGGGCGCCTGCGCAAGTAGGCGTTTGGTGTGTAGCGACACCACGGACCCGAGCTAACGAGGGGGGGGGGGGTGTTGGCTTCCTCCCACGCCTAGCCATGCGTGGCTTTGCCATGTCCGGGGAGGAGGGGATCCTGGGGGTTGAGCCGATGCTGGGTGATTGGACCTTTAAGGCTCCCCGGCAGAGGCAACACACCCCTTTGGCCCCGGCTTCACGTAGACAGCACCCCTGGGCTGACCCACCCAGGGGAAATCTGCAGTCGCCTTTTTCTATCTCTCTCTCTCTACATTTTCGTCTTTATCTCTCACTTTTTATCTGTCCTGTCCTCTAGTCTCTTCCATTTACTTCCAAACTTCCTGGCGGCTAGGGTTAACCCTGTGCAAATAGCCTACCTTGGCCTAGGCGCATTGGGTTATAGTGGCGTTGTACGGCTGGCGTCTGCAGGTTTCAGCATCCGCAAACTTGTAGCGTCCCCTCGTTGGGCTCCGTGGTGGGTGGCCGCCAACGCTGCTGAACAAAAATAAGACAGGCATGCATGGAGCGTTCCCCCTACTGTCTGATCGTACCGGTTTAAAGCGGGTACGCACCGATGACATAAACTTTTTCAACCAGCCAAAAGAAACATTTCCCCACTTCTACGTCATTCACTGTGAGAAAACTGGAAGGCAAGCCAGAACCGTATCACCATTCGTAGTTGCCAGGTGTCTTACTGAAACTCTCTGGGCTGGATACAAAGTAACCAAAATGGTTAGCGGAGACCTTGTCCTCGAAATTCGGGACAAATAACAATTTGTAAAGCTAGACAGCCTCTCAACGTTTGGTGACGTCCTGATCACCGTAACACCACACAGATCTATGAACATAACTCGCGGAGTGGTATCTGACGCAGACTTACTTGACCTGACCGAAACTGAACTTTTGGAGGGGTGGAAGAGCCAAAATGTCACTAATGTACAGAGAATTATCATCAGAAGAGATAATAACGAAACACTGACGAAACACTTAATACTCACGTTTTCATCCAGTAAACTACCAGAATCTATTCAAACAGGGTACACGAAGACATCTATCAGGCCGTACATTCCAAACCCTCGTCGTTGCTTACAATGCCAGAGGTATGGCCATGGCTCTAAAACCTGTCGTGGTCGCCAGACTTGTGCGCAATGTGGACTCCTAGGCCACGTGTCTGAGAACTGCAAACAACCGCCACACTGTGTAAACTGCGAAGGAAACCATGCCGCGTCTTCAAGCTCCTGCACATACTGGAAAAAAAAAAGAAATAATTACATTGAAGGTGAAAGAGAACATTTCATTTAAGGAAGCACGGCGAAGATTCGCACCATTCTATGGACCTACATACGCTGATGCGGCGCGTCAGGGGGCACCGCCGCACCAACCCTCGCCACTCCTTCGGCCCGCACATACCGAGCCAGCAGCTGTGGCATCTGCCCCCAAGGCGGCTGTAGTCCAGGCTACACTGCCTATTCCCAAACAGAGACCGGAGACTCCAGAGTCCTCAGGTCTCAAGGCCTTACTTCACCAGGCGAGGCCCAACATTCGAACTAGTAGCCCGCACGTGCGTGCATCCAATACCTCCGAGGAAGCAATGGATACGTCGGCACCCTTGGTGCCGAAAGAGCGGCGTTGCTCCTTGGAGCGCGCCAAGAAAACAAAAAAAGCAGATAACAGGGCCTAATGACGGCCCTGTTACGTGAACTCAAACTCCCTGTCTAAACAGCCATTCGCTTTTCGTACACACAGCACGATTTTACATTCACCATGAACACTCAAATTATACAATGGAACGTCAGGGGCCTTCTCAGAAACCTTGACGACATCCAAGAACTTTTACACGAACACCCTCCAAAAGTGCTATATGTACAAGAAACACACCTTAATTCAAACCACACAAATTTTCTTCGTAAATATGTTATTTTCCGAAAGGACCGTGATGATGCCATGACATCATCCGGAGGTGTTGCCATTGTAGTGAATCAAGGAATTGCATGCAGACACTTACAACTCCAAACATCCCTTGAGGCAGTTGCTGTTCGAGCGGTTCTTTTTGATAAACTGATCACAATCTGCACTATTTACATTTCTCCTAGCCATCAGCTGCAAAAATGTGATTTACACTCTTTAATTGATGAACTTCCGGAGCCTTATGTTCTCCTTGGAGACTTTAATGCGCATAGCAGGCTATGAGGTGACTGTCGGTGTGACGCGCGAGGTCGACTGATTGAACAGTTCCTTCTCTTGTCGAGCGCGCGTCTCCTAAATCGAAAAGAACCAACCTATTATAATCTCGCTAATAACACCTACTCCTCCATAAACCTAAGCATAGTATCCCCATCTCTTGTGCCTCTACTCCAGTGGAAACTCCTCAGTAATCTCTACGGAAGTGACCACTTCCCCGTAGTTTTGAGCACAACTACAGCAACCGAGTGTCCACCACGTGTTCCCAAATGGCTCATAAACAGAGCCGACTGGAAACAGTTTTTACCATCGCTCGTCTAGGTTGGAGGGACATATGTACTTTGAACATTGATGTTGCTGTCAACTACTTCACAGCGTTTTTAATTGATGCTGCAACAAAATGCATCCCACAAACAAATGGGCACCCTAAAAAACGGCGTGTGCCATGGTGGAACTCTGAATGCCGAAACGCGCGCAAACAGCAAAACAGAGCATGGAGGTTGCTTTGGAACTCACCGACTGCCGAAAATCTTGACACCTTCAAGAAAATAAAGTCTCAAGGCAGGAGAACGCGTCGGCAGGCCAGAAGAGAAAGCTGGCAGAAGTTTTTGTCGGGGATTAATTCATACACACAGGAGGCTAAAGTCTGGAACATGGTCGGTAGGATAGCAGGAAAACAAGTACACACACTTCCACTCGTAAACACTCAGGGTGATACCTTGGAAGATCAGGCAAACTTCTTCGGTGCACACTTCGAACAGGTGTGCAGCTCGTCCCACTATACTGACACTTTCCAAAAATACAGAATACGAATAGAAAAGCAGAAACTCGAACACAAATGCACTAGATACGAGGCATACGACCAAGCTTTCAGTCTAGCTGAGCTCCGAACATCTCTAAACTCCTGCAGTACTTCTGCCCCTGGTTCGGACGGTGTGGTGTATGAAATGTTAAAAAACCTACCAGCCGAAACACGACAAACCTTACTTTGTTTGTACAATGCTATCTGGTTTTCTGGCACTTTCCCTACCTCCTGGAAAGAGGCTATTATTATTCCCATTTTGAAAGAGAGCAAGGACCCTTCTTTAGCTCCAAGTTATAGGCCTATTGCACTTACAAGCTGCTTGTGCAAAGTCTTCGAAAAAATGATAAACTGCCGACTTGTACATATCCTTGAAACAAACAATTTGCTCGACCCATGCGGGTTTCGAGAAAGTAGATCCACCACAGACCACCTTGTTCGTATCGAGGCACAGATCAGAGACTCCTTCGTCCATAAACAATATTTTCTCTCTGTTTTCCTCGATATCAAAAAGGCTTAATACAACATGGCGCTTTGGAATTCTAAGAGACCTGTCCCACCTTGGCGTGCGCGGAAGAATGTTTCACATAATTGAAAGTTACCTGTCAAACCGGACATTCCGTGTCCGAGTGGGCACGGTTCTTTCCCAAACATTTGTCCAGGAAACAGGCGTGCCACAAGGTGGTGTACTTAGCTGCACACTTTTTCTCATCAAAATGAATTCCTTGCGCTTGTCCATCCCTCGCAATATGTTTTATTGTACATATGTTGATGACGTCCAGCTTGGCTTTAGATCTTGCAATGTGTGAGCGGCAGGTTCAGTTAGGTTTAAACAAGGTCTCCAAATGGGCAGAGTAAAATGGATTCTAACTAAACCCACAAAAAAGTACGTGTATCTTGTTCTCTTGAAAGAGAGGCATGCACTCAAAACCCAACATAGAATTGAACGGTCAACGTCTGTCTGTTAATGCGGAGCATGAATTCTTAGGCTTAATCTTGGACAACAAGTTGACCTTCGTACCGCACATCAAGTATTTAATAACAAAATGTTTAAAAGCCATGAATGTTTTAAAGGTGTTGTCACGTACTACGTGAGGTAGTGACAGGCAATGTCTCATGAATCTGTATAGAAGCCTCATTCGCACCCGCTTAGATTATGGGGCCGTTGTTTATTAGTCTGCGACTCAACGTGCTTTGAAGAGGCTGGACCCCGTGCACCTTTTGGGCATTCGCCTTTCTACGGGTGCTTTTCGCACCAGCCCCGTAGGAAGTCTTTACGTTGAGTCAAATGAGTGGTCGCTTCATTTGCAGAGAACTTACATGTCCTTTGTTTATTTCCTTAAGGTGAAAGCAGACAAGAAGCACCCCTCATACTCTACTATTGATGATTTGTCGAGCTCCATTCTGTTTCAAAACAGCCCTTCTCAGTTCGCCTGAAGGGTCTAGCTGAGGAAACTGGAGTGTCACTTGAACACAGTCTAATTGCTCCTGTAGCATACCCACCACTGTGGCAGTGGCAGACTATAGATTGCAATGTGTCTTTTCTAGAAGTTACAAAACATGCGCCTATTGCCCATATACGAACATACTTCCTGGAACTTCAACACAAATACACACGTCCTGAGTTCTTTACAGATGCCTCCAAGTCTAACTCCTTTGTGTCCTATGCTGCTGTCGGCCCGTCCTTTTCGGATGCTGGCCCTCTACATCCAGGCACGAGTATCTTCACAGCGGAAGCTTACGCGATACTTGTGGCGGCTAAACACATCAAGCAATTACAAATACAAAAAGCAGTAATTTATACGGACTCTCAGTGTGGTAACGGCTCTGCACACTCTTAAAAACAAAAAAACCCGGTCCTTGTCTCACTTTACTCTATTTTATGCACACTCTACACACTCAAACAACATGTTGTAGTGTGCTGGGTGCCAGGGCACCATGAGATCCAAGGCAACGTGAGGGCGGATCAGCTCGTTGCATCCGTTCACAAAAGCACTGCTCCTACACCCATATCAATCCCGGCCCTTGATCTTAAGCCGTCTCTCAAATGAAAGCTCAGGGACTACTGGCAGAGCAAGTGGGATAGACACACACAAAACAAACTACACATTATTAAGCCACACCTTGGTCATTGGCTGCCAATATCAAAATCGCGTCAAACAGAGGTAATACTAACGAGGCTCAGGATAGGACACACATACACGACGCACAGATATCTTTTGTCCGGTGGCGATCCACCATTGTGTGACAGATGTGGTGAAGCATTAACGATCCTTTACATGTTAATTCAGTGCAAACAGCTAGAAACTCTAAGAAAACATTTTCCATTACCCTACCGACAACATATACCTTTACACCCTGCAGTGTTCGTCGGTAGGGAACCGCTTTTTAGTCATAAATCATTGTTAGCGTTTTTAAAAGAAATTTATAGTTTTCATATCGTATACCTTGGGCATTCCGTAGCAGGACCTCTCTAGAGAGGTTTTTGCTGCGGTGGCTACACAAGAAAGCACTTGCCTCACGGCCCTTGGACGCAAGAGTATGAACGAGTGAGGCACTTGTGCTAATGCCATACATGTCCACCATCGTTTTTTATAATCACCAACTTTTGTCATCTATTCACACCACACACACCTTTCACGGCATAGTCATGATTTTATTACTTGTATGTTTTTTACCCGCTTTACCGCGAGGAATTTTATGGCCCTTATAAAGCCGCTTATCACAATCATTGTCCATATCTTTAGTAAGATGAACTGGCGCTTTTTGGCCGTGAAATAGCCCTTGCGCCACAAAACATCAAACATCATCATCATCGAAAGTGCATGTCCTGTTTTTTCAACGCTAATTAACTGTGTCTGCATTTCTTTCATGCTCTTCTATTTTGTTAGGAAGCTATTTACCTTCATTCTTCTGATCACAGGATATGCATCAGAGCTTAGTATTCTAACTAGCACAGCTGAATGTTTTAAGTTCAGTTCGTATTTGAGATTCTAGGTATCAGCCCTTCGCAAAAAAAAAAAAACACAGCTCAAACTTGCAATAAGTTGTTATACAAGCCTTTATTAAACAGCGAGTTCTCAGTGTACAGTGGAACTTCCATTAACGATACGTCCCCTAGTTTGGCGACTACCCTGCTTTTTATGATGGATCGGGTTGGTTCCGGCGAAATCCCCGTAAAGATGATGTCTTAAAACCTTAGTTATACAGCGCAGTTTTACGCCGACCCCACATCTTACGACAGCTTTCCAATTTCTTCCAAAATAAAAAAAAACCACCTTCACTCACATCAAACGTTGACCAAATACCTGTGTCTGCAAAATATTAACTTGTGTTCCCCTAGATTGATGATTATAAAAGTATAGATTGAGACAGGATGTCTTAGAATGGAAAATTTATTTTTCTGGCTTCTCATACAATTCTGCATATGCCTCGATCGTGTGCGTATGCATGGTCGTTACCTAGAGAATCTCTGTCCAGAGTAGCTTCAGCTGGCCAAAAATCTCATTTTTGAGATCCTGATATTTTCATGTTTTCGGTCTGTGGAAACTCTTCCTGCTTGTCGCACTACAGCTGATCTCCTGTTTTTGTTTGTGGCACTCACACTCACTAGCTTGAGCAAGCAAGTGGTTGCGATGCAGCTATTTTAACTGTGCAAAGTAACTTTCACTTGACATCAACGTTCGTCATAACAGCGGGACATCAATAGTTGCACTTTGCAAGGCAACAAATTGCAATGCGCACAGCTCAATCGAGCATGAATAAATTATACGCAACCTCGTAAACTCATGGTCCGTCGCCATTATGTGATGGCGACGACACTGTGCCTAACTCTTCTGACGGGAGGCTGTTGGCAACGCGGTTCCAGCTTCATTTTCATGTGCAGGCCATTTTTGGACTCGATTTATTGGGAGAAAGATGTGTGTTGGATTCGATTTTTAAAGTTGAGAATAAAAATTAGCTCACACCTGCTTCAACTGATAAATTATGCATTGGCAAGAGTAATTTAATCTACCTTCCTTGGAGAAGCACAAGGTCGTGTTGTGTGCTTATTCAGGCAGTCTGTAGCCATTTTTTGTGCAAGACTGAGTGTCACTGCCTGTATTTTAGGTATTTCAATTATACGACTGTTTTGTGTGGTCCCCTGAAAGTCGTATAATTGGAGTTCAGCTGTACTTTTACTGTAATTAGTGAGTGGTGTTCATGTTTTGAGTGTTTTAATCAGTTACAAAGGTCACACGGGAGCCTATCTGGCTAACTCTGCTATCTTCAAGTGTGGAGATATTTTTATTCATTTCGTACTTATACTTATATGAGAGCTACGTGCAAGTCACAAATATGCCTTAAAAATATCAGCACTTAGGAAGAGCAATGTGGAGGGATGAACTCCGTACGAGTTGTAAATGATGCACAAAGTGCTGTGTGTTTTTGGTGGTTTTTTTTGCAGGACGTAGATCTGTTGTAAGGTTGCATTTGCAGCAATTCCCTATACGAGTTGGCAGTAATTCATTAGTCACAAATTGAAAAATTCTGCCAGTCTGACACTTGTGGGGGGTGCTGACACCCCCTGTAAAGTTGTTTGTGCCGTGTGGCGCACGTGTCTCGCCCCAAGGCCGCATTTCGGGTGACGACCGTCGGGCAATAGGTGGTGTTGTGTTCGTGTTGAGTACCACTGTTGGTAGAGTGGTAGTGCCGGCGGTGACCCCTGGCAGAAGGCAGGCCTTGGTGGCGGGCGAGAGTTGAGCGAGCCTCTTCTGCGCGTGGCGGCTGCCGCGAACGGTTGTCTGCGCATCGCGGGCCTGCGCAACGGGGGCCCTCGTGGTCAGTCAAGCGTTGGCGACACCGCCTTGGGTATTGTATTGTGTTTATCATGTTATTGTGTGTTTTTAGTGTTATTGTATTGTGTTTATCATGTTATTGTGTGTTTTTAGTGTTATTGTGTTTTGTCGTGGAGTGTATGGAAATTGTGTGTAAGGATGTCTTCGCGGGTTGATTACGATTCATGGTAATAAGGGCTGCAGCGCGAGCACGAAGGTTCTAGAAGAAACGTGAAACGAAAGGCGAGGCAAAGAAAGCAAAGAGGACAACACGAGTGCTGACTACTAACTGAATTTTATTATTTGCAGCACACATGATAATATATACAACAGGCAACCTTTTAACAGCAAACGTGAGCAACGTGACATATTCTGGGGAAAGGTCTGATAAAAAGAAGGTACAATGATAAAATGGCTAACCCTTATCTAAAAGCGCAAACTCTTTGTCATGCAAGGCCACCGAAAGTTAGCTCACGCATCCATCACCATGTTTTCTAATAAAATACGCTTCAGCTATTTCACGAGTTAATTTGTCCATGTGGCATACCAGCACACTCACGCCCAAAAATCGAGGCTGGCACTCGCAGCTTTTGCAGTGGAAAACGAGGTTTGAACTAATTCCTTTGCATATATCATTCATACGTTCTCCTAACCTTTTATTAATGCACCGCCCAGCTTGGCCTATATAACAACAACCGCACGTTAAAGGAAGCATGTAAACAACACCAACTGCGCAATCTACAAATTTATTTATGTGTTTTACGGTGCATGTCTAACTTTTTTTGGTGATTCCACTAAGGCGCTCATCCGTCATTCTGCAAATCTGGCTTACTTTGCACGGGGCTCTTGGAGTATCAGATAACAGTTTTTGCGCTTCGGTGGAAGCGTTTGTTAGTCGTAGTAGAGTAGGCCTAGGGAAAACTTATTGCTAGCGTCGGCGGTGTGCTGTGTTGAGTGAAGAGATCGGTAATTGTGACGCGTCTGAATTTGTCGGCAGGTTGAGTTTTTATTTTTTTATTTTTTTGCTTGCAAGTGTTGTTTTTTTGTTGTTAGTTTCCAAAAACGTTGTTGAATTGGGACGAGAGCCATGCGGTCTGCATCGTGGGGTGAGCAAGGCCTAAAGCACGTGGTTTGTAGGCCAGGCCCGAAGCGAGTGAGTACGGAAGCCTCGTGGGTGGTCTGATTTTCTGTAAATAGCTTCTTCTATCTCTTTGGGCTGAGGGAGCGGGGCGTCATTGCTGTCTTGTATTGCGGCTCGATGCCGGGGTGTCGTGACACCGCCCGGGGTGGTGGACGCCGATCGCTCGGTAAGCTGCTGTGTGCAGCGAGCGATAGGGCCATCTCACAGAGTGGACGTCTCCTCGCGGCTGCCTCTTCTACGCCTAAGCTGGGCGCTGGGTGGATGCCGGTTGTTGCCGAGTGACTCATTAGGCCTAAGGCTCTGCTGCGCAGCCGCCTTTCGCACGTGGCACAACTAGGTGGATTGTGGCGATGAGGTGTTGCGTTCTGCTTCCCTCACTTTTTTTTTTTATCTTGCGATGCTCGATGTTAGCAAAAAGTGATTTTTGTTTTATTTCGATGGGCGTCTCGGCCGCCGCCGATGTATTAGCTAGCAGTACTGACCAACGTACCACGTGTCTGAAAAGCACGAAGCTTCCTTCTCTAGGCCCTGCTCCATTGTTTCTTTCGAGTTTTTTTTGGGTGGGGGGGGGGGTTGTATTCAGCGAGAGGAATCCCATCCACGACCGGCTGTCTTCTGCACATCGTCAGCGTCGCTGGCCAGAAATGCGGTCGTGAGGTTGGGCGGTGGAGATGCCTGGGACCTGCACAACTACCTGCTGTCCGGCGCTCTCGTGAGTGCTGGTCACAGCTGGAAGACGTGTCGGTGCTAGCGAGCGCCGTCGGCAACTTTGCTGTTGCGGGGCCGATAGTGAGGTGAAGTCGAGCCGATCGTGGTGCAAGGACATTATGGACATGCGATGTCTTTTTTTTTTTTGTTAGAGCTTGTGTAGCTGATCCTTGTTTTCGGGATATGGTTTGATTTAAGGTTAAAGAAATGTGGTGGTGCTGACACCCCCTGTAAAGTTGTTTGCGCCGTGTGGCGCACGTGTCTCGCCCCAAGGCCGCATTTCGGGTGACGACCGCCGGGCGATAAGTGGCGTTGTGTTCGCGTTGAGTACCACTGTTGGTAGAGTGGTAGTGCCGGCGGTGACCCCTGGCGGAAGGCAGGCCTTGCTGGTGGGCCAGAGTTGAGCGAGCCTCTTCTGCGCGTGGCGGCTGCCGCGAACGGTTGTTTCTAACGTCGGTCCTCGGCGCGGGGCATCGCGGGCCTGCGCAACGGGGGCCCTCGTGGTCAGTCAAGCGTTGGCGACACCGTTTTGGGTGTGGTATTGTGTTTATCATGTTATTGTGTGTTTGTAGTGTTGTGTTTTGCCGTGGAGTGTGTGGAAATTGTGTGTAAGGATGTGTGTAAGGAAATTAGTTAAATAAATGTATGTTGTTAGGTTTGTACCGACCGTGTCCACTGTGTCTGTTCACAAGAGCGTGGCGGGGCGCTCGCTCGCCATATAGAAACCCCACACACTGCAAGAACTGCAAAGTTGTTAGGGTACTGTGAGCAATTGCCTGGCAGGGTCCTGGGTTGTCGTAAATCTGCCACTAAACTTGAAATATGCAAGCCTACACTTGATTTACCAAAGCTACATTGCGTGACCTGCCGGCTCATGCAATGGCATTTCAGTGAACACCTTCCACCACATGATTTGCAGCCAGAATTTTGTTCAGTGTGCGCTCCCCCTTATCTAGAGAGAGCTCTCACAATGCCTAAGTGTCTTGCCTTGGTTTGTTGCAATAATGAAAGTCGCCGTTTAATGTAAATAATTAAAGGGCTAATTGATTTTGTTTGTTTTGGTTTATTTTAATTAATGTCTCTAACTAGTGTACAAATGAAAGTGCATATAACTTTCCAGGTATTGGGTATTGAAAGTTATCATTACATTTTATCTATTTCTTTATACACTTTCCCTCTGGTCACGTGCCCTACATGGTTCATGCTACTGCCCTTACTACTACTACTACTACTACTACTACTACTACTACTACTACTACTACTACTACTACTACTACTACTACTACTACTACTACTACTACTACGGCTATGACCATAACTACTATGAGTACACTCATAGTGACTACTACTACAATTACTGTGAAAATTCTAAAAGATAAAAGCTTTTCTGTAAACCAAACATCAAGAGTACTGAATGCTGGGTGGCCTCTATTTTATCAGAGCAATAAATCAGCTTCAGAGCACAGTTCATTGTTACCCAGTTCATAGTTTATTTTTGTGTGTTTGTTTAGACACAATGCATGACCTAATCAGATTTTATGTGAATCTGACCGTTATACTTGAGTAGAGCCTTACTTAAACCACATGTTCAAACGCAGGAAAGCCTGGCACAGTGGCGCAAGTTGTTCCTACTGGCGTCAGCCATCTACACTTTTGGTGCGGTGATCTTCGTACTTTTTGGCTCCGCCAAAGTGGAAGAGTGGGGGGTGGCACCCACCAAGAAGAACAGCCTGATGAGCTTCCCGCACCCGGAGTCTGACTCGGAAGAAGACCCCGAGGACTTTCACGCCGTGGCTGCCGAGATGCACCTAATGTGATCGCACCCTGTGATGCCCGTTGCCACGTGCAAGTCATCCTCGCATTTTTTGTTACGGACCTGTGAAGCCCTGCAACACACTTATAGTCGGCGTGTGAAGGCCTTCTGTAATGCGCCAATGCGATGACACACACCTGTCAATCCGAAATTCTCTCTGTGCCGCAAAAGTTCTCAAGAACACTGCAGAAACTGTGCTCGGTCTTGCTTGTTAACTGCAGTTGACCAGCTGGGTAGACATGTCGTATTGCAACATTAAGCTTTCAGTCAGGGTATGCGACAGGTCGAGTGGGGGGAACTAAAAATTTCCTCATGTGGCTCTCAGCATGCCGACATGTCCACTGTCTGGTTGGCTGGCAGTGCATCACCGGCAGATTTGGTTCCTCTACTGTCGTGCACACCAGCGTCACACCGCACATCTCGTCAGTCAAGGTGTTTCATTGTACATTCCACCTAATCTTTTTTTTTAATTTTTTTTTCTCACAGTGATCTAGTAGAAATTTTATGTTGGTTTAGAAGTGACATAGAAAGAAAACTGCCCGTTCTTAGCATTTTAACTAGGTAGCAGAGTACTCTCTGATGACTCCTTAGAAATGCTGTGATCCTGAATCATAGTTATTTGGTTACTTGGCAGTGTGAAACACGAACTTGCAATAATGTGCTTGCTTGTCAAGGCAAGTGTAACATGGGGAAGGTTCCTTAAACCACCGACTTATCTTGCTCCAAGAAAATCTCCAAGAAAGTCAAAGCATTTGCTGTGCTCTGTCCTCCTAGTAGTATCACATTCTGCGGTTTGGGACCACAAATTGTTGCAGAAAATGTGAGCCCTGAAACACAGAAGGTTGTTGAGCTTCCAGCATATGTGGCATTACGAGTTTTATCAGTTGAGCGCATTCTTGTCTGGGTTTGCACAAACACTGAACAGAGAGTTGGAAGAAGTGAATTCCTGGTCAGACTTGGATGTGTTTTTATCACTAAAGCCTTGCAATTATTATTATTTTTATTTATTATTTTATAGCGACAACAGTCAACTAAAATATGGTGCTTTCAAATGTCCAGTACTTCTATTGTTGTTGATTGTTGTTGCCCGGTGCTTAGCTCAAATTCACGGATTCTCATGTCACGTAGCATAGAAGATGTGCGCGGCATGAAAATGTAGCTCGAATGTAAGACAATGTTTGCGCCTCCTCTGAAAGAGTCTTTCATAAGGCTCAAGAACAGTCAAGCTTAGACTGTTCTTCAACTGTTGTGCATACCGGTGAACGTGCAGTTGACGTTTTATTCCCCAAGGTATTCAACGTATATAAGTCAGAGATTTATTTTCATTTTAGGCTGTTAAGGTGTTCAGAGCACTGCAAGCTCGTTAGGTTGTTTTTACACAGATGTACATTCCTCTCGTTGCAGATTTTTAAATTAAAACTTACCAATTGTCAACGACACCAAAAGCTGTCTGTTTCTTTTTTTATTGTGACATTTATCACTGTAGTTTTTTTTTTATTTATTGCGATACTGCTGACCTTAGGAAGAAGTGGATTGCAGGTCGGTACGAACAAGACAATGCAGCGATATGCGTATGTGGATCTCAACAAAAAATCATTTCGCAAATACATAAACAAAAATGCTGCAGCTGAGCATAGAGACAAACATTGAATCAAAATAATAAAAAGAAAAAAAACAATGTACAATAAATGTGCAAATCGATGCAGCAGTATGCTTATTTAATGCAATCACTTGTTATTCTTTGAATCTGTTTAAATCCTTGTTTAGTACATTGGGGCATGACTGCTGATTGCCAGAGATTATTTTCGACAAGTTCTCCAGTGACCTGCTCAAGCTAATGATAAAAATAAAAATTTTTCATGACCTGAGCATGAGTTTTCAAATGTCATGACTTCCCTCCTGCTCAAATGTTACGAGATGTGATTATTTGAGAAAGCCAGTATCTTCAACGCTTTTGGCTTGTTTTAAGCCTTGCTAAAGAAAAGTAAACATTTTGCATGCATATATATACCACTGATGATAACTGTCGAAGTAATTGGAGCTTTGCTTTTCCCTTATTGGCTAAAGCAGCTTCACATGCTGCATCAATCTTGAATGGCCTTCATATTCAGCCGTCTTTAAGTGAGTGGCAGCCACTGTTCTCACACCTTTGTTTTATGTGGCACTGCATACGCACGCTGAAACAGTTTTGTTGCCGTAAGTTGTGTTAAGCAGTAATAAGTGTGTGATTACTGCTGCTGGCCGGGTACCAGGCTTGTGTGGCGACATGCATTGTGCCTCTCGAACACCCTTTCTCACTTGCATGCCCCACCTTGTATTGCCATGTGTTGGTGACAAGGTTGACAGCGTAACGGGCTTGGTAAGCATTGTACTATGTCTAGCTCGCCCCCCCATCAGCATAATGTTTTTAGTGGATGTTTTCTCTCTACTAAAGATTGAACCTTTAGCATCTATTTTATCTGTTCTCATACAGGTATATCAAATGTCATTCTGTTTTATACAGAAGTTCTTTTCAATAACTTTTTAGATTTGGTGATACACAGTTAAAGTAGTTTGGTGCAGCCTAGAGAGTGTCAGTCGTGTCAGTCACACGAGTCCGGAAACTTGGAAAAAGGGAATTTGGTGTGGCAGCATGGCCCACAAATTCATTTGTGATCAGTCATGTAATGTCGAAAATGTTTTATTTATCCTTCATATAGCTTTAAGTGCACAAGGCAGCCAGTTGCAGTTTAGGAGTCTACAAAAATCTCCTTTCATATGCCTCCAAGGGATTTCAGAATATAGAATGTGATACAGAAATTATTGCCATAGTGTTCCAATAGGCCATGGTATAAAGTTAAATTGAACCTGAAATTTATCAGTGCAGCAATCCACATTTGGAAAAGAGGGCTAAAATTGGTAATCCCTAAGCAAGCTCTCTTGATAATTACTGCAGTTAATCATGAAATTGCCTTCAACAGTTCACGTTAGACTGTAGGTGGTATTAGGCTCTGGTGCTTTCATTTGTCATCAAACATTTCTGTATTATCTTGGGAGAAATATCTAACGAGCAGTAAAGGATAAAAAGTGCATATACACTCTCTAACTACTTTTGGCAACACCTAACTGATAATTTCAGCAGCCCATTGAATCTTCAAACAGGAAATAATCGAAAAGGGTATACGTATTGCTGACATTTGAGTTAATGTGCAAAATGTACTAGTCCCAATTGTGTAATTGCATTTCAAAAATGCCTGTAAAGTGGCATCAAGGACTGTGTTTGGGTGAAGCCAACATTGATTGTAGCAGCGATTTACTGTGTGCCAGTGCCAAATTATTTTTCTATCCACTACTATTCACTGTACTAGTGCAGTGCATTATTGCCCAGCGCCAGAACACTTATGGAAGACTTCTACAGTTTCAAATGTGTTTTGAGCATGCCAGCAGACCGACAGCCATCATATACCATATGGCAGTAAGTACAGACGTAGCCAAGACGGGGGTTGAAAGGATTTAACCCCCTCCTTTTGAAATTTTTCAGTTTTCTTGCGTATTGTACACACACATATAAGCATGCACAAACACAAAGTATGCCCCCCCTTCCTCCCCTTCAGAAATTGTGTTCACTACTGGCAGTGAGGTAAAAGGCAATCATAAAAAGTTTGAACAGTACCAAAGTTCTTCACATTCACTGCTACATTTGTCGTCGTACAACTATGTTCATGCATTAAAACACATTTATCAAGTGCACTGTGCAATAGATCCCGGATTGAATGGAAAGTTGTGTCCCCAAAGCAACTATTTTTCATTCTATATTTTTTGTTAAGCTTCTTTAAGCAGTCAACATAAGTTATAAAAGTATTTACACTATAATGTTGCATCAAAGTAGCTCAAAGCAGTTAGCTGATACCTTTCATTTTAGCAGTGCTTTTCCTCAGTTCATTTGACGAGCTAGATCAGGGGTTAATTCCACTAGAGATCAATAGTTAAGCTGTGCCTCCTGTAGCTGTTGGCCAGTACGTAGTAGAGCTCTGCTCTGCCAGGTGCCACGAGTAATTCGGATCGCTGGCTGCTAACACTTCTTTTCTCCACAAACTAATAACACAACCATACGAGGACACTGAAGAAGACGGGAGACACACAGGTGCTGATCCTTGGGCAGGATGATGTCTATATAAAACACCTTTATAGAGAAGTGGCCATCGCATGGAAAAAACCCTAGTTCCCTTGTGCAGGCGAAGCTATGGTGGTAATCCACATTTGATTACTGTTGACTTGCGTCCCTGGAATGACTCGTTCTGCCTGCAGTAGTGGATTCCTTTGTCGAGCTCAGCTCCCAACCACAGTGTTTACTGTTATATGGTGATGAAATCCAAAAGCAGTCGTACTAAATGCCTTTTTAGTTACACATAGGAGAACTCAAGGTGGTCAAAATTAAGCCACTTTTGCACTATAGCATGCCCTATAACTGGTGTCTTACAGTACTGGCACATCAACAAACATAAGAATTGTATTTTCCCAAGAAACCCGTTTGTTTTCTTTAAAAGTAGACATACCTATTTTTGCATCAAGAAAAAAGTGTAAATTTCATGGCCGACTTTCTTTGTTAGACACAATACTAAACTAACAGGCAATTATGGCAAGAAAACTAAAGGGCACGATGTTATTTGAAGTAGTTGTGATGTAGCTGTGATGTAGCTGCAGTAGTGTTACTGTCTAAGCTGACTAAGCCGAAACTTCTCAGCAATCTGTTTGAAAGATGTCAGGATAAAGTTTATTTGTCTGAAGGCAGGCACCACTGCTGGTGTCTCATTTCTGCGATTGTCTGGTGCGTTGAGCGTGTAATCCACCAACGCAAGCAGCTGCACATGCGTTTTGTAGGACACAGATATTTAAAAGCTTCCTACCAATCCTGATTCATGAAACATTAATGTGAATGATACAATGTGTTTAAGTGAGCAAAGCATTAAAAAAAAATTAGACATAATTATATTAATAATGATAATATAAGCATAGAAATATATATATGAAGTGGCATCATTGCAACAGTGATACTCAAATCAGCCTACTACCTTGATTGAATGGATTTGATGTTATTTGTTCAGGCATTTGTCAGTATTATATTTCTAGAAGCTGCTTTGCTCATTGTAAGTTGTTCTTACAAGAGATTAATGCATGATAAGATATAACAGCATGAGGGAGTTGTACTAACAAAAGAAGCATTGACAGTAATGCTGTCTAGTAACTATGCAACAAATGGCAAATAATTAAGCAAGACAGACATGAACGATGTGCTCACCTGACAAAAGTGTGTCAAGAAATTACATTTAAAGGAAGTTACAGCAAAACCAAAACTACTAGCTAATAGAAACAACACCGGACATGTTGGATTGGCAAGAAAGACTCAGTGTTTGAAAACATACAAAGACCAATAACAGCAGCGCCTAAATGTTTTTATGGGTGATTCTTGCATTCATTTATTTGAGGGCTAGGTTTGCGATGGGCTTTTGAATGGGTTTTCAATAACACATTGTTAGCAATTCGTATGTATGCCGCGTCAGGAAGCCCACTTTGTGTGATTGCATATGCCATCACTCATTGTTAACAGCTACAAAAATGAAGCTTTGAAATGAATATGTACATTGTTTTGCTTGCACACATGACCATTCTTGAAACTCGAGCACCCAAACAGTATTAGGTACTCAAAAAAAAAAAAAAAGCACATGGTGCAACCTGGCGTCATAAATTTCAGGCTAACACTAGTATTATACTAGCTATGCAATGTGTGCTTTTACTGGCTGCAATCACAAGCTGCCCGAAAACCCACACCGTTTTCTTGGATACAGTGGTGGATAGACCTAAAGGGACACTGAAAAGATAAATGGTTTTAGTTATACTAGTTAAAATTTCACCACATCAAAAGCACCACTCTTATCGTAAGACGGCAAAGTCCGCTAGATAAAGTCTGAAAGAAAATTATGGCGGCAAAACCACCTTCTTTTTGCATGCCAGTTCCTTACGATGTCATAGACACTGATGGCATCTCTGAGGGCCTACGTAATGGTTTGTTTTGAACAAATGCATTTCAAGGGACACAACTTCCAGACATAGCAAGCTTTAGAAAATTTAGTTGTAATACGAGGCTAAAATATGCAAAATGAGTAAAGTTCGTTCGCAATGTCTCGGGCTGAAGTTTCAGCACAATTCAAAAATTAATGCCTGCACTTTATTTCAAATTTCATTTGTTAATAATTAACCCACTACAGTAAAATTCATGGCAATTCTTGAAGAATGACTTACATGTCTAAACTGATCTAATGCTTCACTTTGACATTAATGTCCCTTTAACACCAAGAGCACAAGCACGTTACATCTTTTTATTAAAATGTTTGATATCTCTCCTTCGGTCCTTGTTGGTGTAAAGCAAGCCTACTTTAAAACCTTTCAGTTCCACAACTGATACACAGCACGTATCTAGAAATGGTATGGCGACAGGAAGGTGCATTCGTTATTTAAATTTTCAGTGCGTCCATTGTCCAGGTTCATCCATCTTACCTTGCTCGCTCATTATAAGAGCACACACTTAAAAAAAAAACTTTTCTGATAACAGCCAGTTATCTTTCCACAAATCACAAGAAGGCACTTGGTGAGCAAGCAAACACAGAATACTTGGAGGACGCCTGACTTCTGCATGCAAGATTAAAATGTGACAGCAATAGAATGCAATAGGTGTCATCAAATTTGAAATACAATACAACTAGCCCGTACTGAGACAGCACAATCAAATCATGCTATCACCTTCCCAATTACTAGCCTGGCTTTGCTTTTGGTAGGCACATTAATCATGCTGCAAGGAAAGCCAAGATACAGATGCCATCCGGTTCCTACGTCCATGCGTGTAGTGCTATGAAACACTATGCTGTCCACCTTTTGTGCCACCCTGCGGGTAATAGTCAAGTCCCCAATGAAGTACTTTCGACGTGTGTTTACCACCAACGGTAAATGGCGTATATAAACAGGTTCCCAACAGCACGCTAGAGGCTCTATGCATGCTAACCGAGCAGCTAAATGCATCCCGCCATGGAGTGAGGAGTCGAAGCTTCAAATCCCCGAAACCACTCAAACCGATAATTTTTTAATTATTTTTTTATTTGTATCTACGTCAAATTTTTGCTTGCAACAAGTTATGCTGATACCAATAACTAAGTTTCTGCTAAATGAGCTCGTTTAAAGGCACACAGGTGCCAGTCAACATTGACATTTCTGCCTCTACTTGCCAAAACATAAATTTTGATGCATTATTTAGAGACTGCAAACTCATTTCTTGGAGAAAAACCAATAAAACCGTGTCCGATGGAAGCTTCAACATGGCAAGTTTTCAGAATTTTTCTCTTTAGGCAATGTAGCTAAAATACACAGACACAGAAATATTCGTCATGCTTACATTCGGGCGCTCGAGTTTGGTCATGAAATTCAAAGTCGATCTTTGACCTACGTCATTTTCCGATAATGAGCATATGAAGGTGAAACTAGCAACTGTTCACTAGTAATTTATCAGTCTAAACAGATCTAGCGTATCACTTCAATGTACCTATAAAGTTATGCGAGCCCAGACTGCCACAGTGCAAGGGTTTTTTATAATTACCTGCTATGCCAATACTGTTCACAGGTAAGGAGCAAGTTTTTTAAAATTGTGGATGATTGCCAATCAGCACTAGCACTGCAGGAAGCTGCATTCAGATTATCATTGCCTTCTACTTCAGTTATTGTATTCCCCACACACATTTCTAATGTTTTTTTGGTACCCCCGGCTACTCAACAATGTCTTCAAGGCACAGCAGGTCACTTCCTAATTAAAAGATTGTTCTTTGCATGTCAAGTTGCAGTGCCAGAAAGAGAGCCCAGTTCTCTGTGCATGCAACAGAGGCAAATTAAGTTAAAGGCAAACAATTTTCTGCACACTAGCAGACTCCACCAAAACATTACCATTAATTGTGCCACAACACGACCGTGTTTAGTACATAAAAGATAATGTCAAAAAGGCTAAACAGAAACCTTGCTCACAGCATGCATGTGCCAGCTGAAGGTAATGAGCGACAAAAGTATGTGTTGTGTAGTTATATTACGTGCCACACTTTCATGCCACTAAATACAGTAACATTACATGGAAAGTGCGGTGCATCTGGACCCATTTACCACTTACAAAGGTGAGATACTCATCCCACCAGTTCATCCACATTAAAAATTGCCGTGGTGGTCTCACTCGTTATGCAATTCGCATTGTGTGCTGTATTATACGCTAATGCGACTCCTTCCCAAACATAAAGCCTGCACAGGGTCTGTTCGCATAGGAGGTTCACACACTGGCATAGCTCTGCGCTAGAATACTTGGCAGCCACTTGGAAGGGCCTTGATTCGAACCCTGTTCTATCCTGGATATTTTATTATTTTAGGCGACAGCATTTCCGGACACTGGCAGCGGACCACTACAGTGCCAACAACTGCTATTGTTGTGATCTCATCATGGCTCTCTCCGTACAATAATGGCAGGGCACACAGTGAAAACCTCATTAGGCACCCTACTTGGTTGGCCCCGCTAACATTGCCTGACAAGTATGAAATGAAGGAGGCACTGCTACTACTCATCAATTCATGACCTGACCACAGAGTGAATTCAGTCATTGAAAACTACATCGAATGTGGCACTCTAGACTGTCACAGCACACACTGACCAATGCTTAGAGGTGTCGTGAATCTTGCTGACCTATTCTAGAATGACCTAGTATTATATTGGTTTGTTCTCTCCAGCATATACTGCAAAAAAAAAAAAAAAAACTAATTGTATACTCAGTAAGTGGAGGCAAAATTTATCACACAAGCTATGTGTTTCCAATTTTCGTTCGTCGCTAAAACAGGCTTAGGCTACACAGAGCAGAAGCGCTGCACAGCCCGACAGCGACGTTGCCATGCATTTTGCGCATTTTTTTTTTTCTTTGACCATTACTTGTGCTTCGATACGCCCACTTCAGGCACTAGCATTTATTACGCGCTGCAGTACTCCTTTATCACCCTTTCACAAGAGTTCCCATGATATGTTAAGAAAGTTTCCCAACTCAGCTTCACATTCTTGCTTGCTTCTCCAACAAAAAAAAATTTAATCTGAAAGACAGAGTTTGAAAACCATATTTAACTTGCAGTAATTAGCATCACTACCATGGCAGTCTAAAGGAGAGACAGAAGTCCAACAGCAAAAGGCATCTCCTTGTGCACATGTTCTTGCATGTGCACTTACGAAATGGTAAACTACCAGCCGAAAGCTGCTTGAAGCGATGAAAGCCACCCTGGAAGGTAAATGTTTGATGTAAACTAGATGCTAGCTTTCACAAGTTCACTCCGAGTTGAATCGTTTGGGACATCTTTGTCATACAGCGACCATCTTCACCTGGCTTGCTTGAAATTCTTTTGCTAAAGACTTGGTAGTCACTGATTCCTTATTAACAATGTCTTGTCATGCCAATAATGTACATGATGTTCATGGCCAGGAAGTGCATGTTAAATAGTAGTTATTTCTAGGTTTTCAAGTGTAAAAACTACGACATGATCATGAAGCCTGTCATAGTGGAGGGCTCCAGCAATTTCAATGACTTGAGGTTTAACGAGTACCGACATCGCAGAGCACGCTGCCATCTAGAATTTGGCTGCACTGAAACACGACAACCACTTCCAGGACATAATTTGCAAACTGCTTGTAAATAGCAGAGCATGAGCAACAGAAGGCCCGCAACTGCGATAACAATGCATGACAAACTCCAAAATGTGCAAGTGCTTTGAGTGCAGTGTTTCATTCACGTGTGAGTGAAGTGGCGAGTTTGCCATTTTTTAACACAGAGCAAGACGATGTCTAAGCCAGTGACCATCACAATTAGGTTCACCACAATCTGACACCATTGCAATCTCTTGCAAAATATACACCTTTATATGCAATTATTACAGCTCATCAGAATGTTTACACTTCTATTCGGTCCCATGCAGTTGAGCTTATGACCCCAGCTGAGTTATTGGACAGATCAGTTGTGGCGTTGGAAAGCAAACACCAGCTGCCATCAGTCAGATTACATCCTCAGGAATGTGTAGCTAGCGATTTTCGCAGTGCTGGCGGAAAGTTAAACAGTACACCAGGAGATTCCGAATCCGAATTCAATGACAGAAAACTTCGCAAGCAGCCGCAGCTTCCAGACACGTGCACCACTGCGAAGCAATCTTCGTTTATCTAGACGTGGTTAGATAGCGAAACCCAAAGCCACTGGAAAGCACTCTTAGGCTACAAGACATCACAGAACCCCACAGTGAGCAGAATAAGCCAATTCCTGTTCGACCAGCTCACGCCTTGCTCGCTCAATAACCGAAAAATCCTACCATGTCAAAAATTTACGGTAAAAAAGTGCAGCTATTGCATCCGCCTGGCCTAGTGCAAGGTGAGTGCACTCACGACAGGGCTGTGCGCAGTTCTCGCATCAGCATAGAGCCGACTACCATCTTATCGCAGTTCACAGTAAGAGTGGCCTTTGCCGAACCTTGCACAAGACGTACAGTGACCAGCACCAAAGATCCCGAAGCCAAGGTCTGGCCCGCAAAGCGCACCCATCCGGGCTGTTCGTCTTCGATGACCAGCACGTTTGCCGCGCGATGAATGCGCTGCTGCACTTCCTTCGCGGCCTCTGGCACCTTTTCGAGACTGCAACTGTGTTCATTCATGCCTCGCAGTTTTCCCTGCTGAGCAAGAAACTCATCACGGTTGATACGCACCGGACGCAGCATTTCACCAACAGGCGGCTGGAATGTCAGTGTGTGCCGCGCACCATTTTCTATAACGACCTCCAAAGTCACCGGCTGCGTACTGTCGCCAAAATCAATGCCTAAGGTGGCCTGACGTGTGGCGCCAAGTGCCAAAGGTTCAGGCGTAATGCCTCGAACCTCAGATATACCGGGGCCGAGGCGGTCCGGAATGTGCACACCCGGCAAGTCTTCATCGCCGTGGTTAGCCAGCGTCACCTCAACAGAAGCCATCTTGGGTGAGAAGAGGTGTGGCGCCCGAGTGAACCTGTAGTTGATGGTCAGGCCGGCTCCAGATACTTTGTTGAGGAGCTCCCTCCACTCGGTTGGCATGTGTGCGGGTGTCGACACGGCAACAAAACGAGGTGCCTCTGTACGTCCCGCCACCGTTGCAGATGTAATTGTGAGGGCACTCATTGGCTGCAAGGTGGCAGCAACGGGCACGGTAGTCATGTCATCCAGGTCGAGGAGAAGGTCAAGGTTGCTCCTCGATGCAGGCGGCTTTTTCGGCTTTGCCATTGGAGCTTCACTGCTCGAAGTGGATGCATCCGATTCTTCACTTTCACTACTTGAACTAGTGCTCGAATTTTCGGCGCTTTTTGCATCTGGAGCCCCGTTGACGTGACTGCCGGCAGAAGCAGATTCATCTGAGCTCTCACCAACTCTGCTCCCCTCAGAATCATCAAATTCAGTTTCGCTTCCGGAAGCTGTCGCCTCGTCAGACGACCCATCGCTAGAGCCCGAGCTTGACTCGTCTGCCGAGTGACTCGAGTCTGTCTCCGAGTAAAAGGATTTCTTCTTGACGACCTGCTTCTTCTTCTTGGAAGATTTTGTCTCCTGCCAAACCGAGGGAACTTCCACATTACGCACCGATGTGTCAGGAGCCACCTCTGGAAAGTCTGGGAGCTCCTGATAGCCATTTGCCTTAGCATTAATGAAGTGAGAGAGTGAACCAATCTGATAATGGTCTCTGTCTTCAAACTTTGATTGCAGCACAGGTGCTGGCTTGGACGCCAGCAGAAACTTTTTGGCATGCTTATGCAGAACTCCACCAGTGTCACCTTGAGGCATGACTAACTGACGCAGAAAGCGCACTCTGTCTCTAATGTCGTAGTTTGGGTCATACTTTGCCAGGCTAAAGACATACTGCGTGATGAGCTTCGTCTGCTTGGAGTTGGTCAGGTACAGCTTAGAAGCGAGGTTGAGGGTCTGCAATTTCACAATGTCTTCTTCCTGAATAAACGTCTTGGCCACCTTCCGAAGCACGTCAGGTGCAATCTTGGGCACACGGTCGGCATACTCTCCCAGAAGCCACAGGATAGATGCTCGTGCCATAGGGACAGTGATGTTGTCCATGAGCTTGGCCATGTGGCCAATGATGTCACGGTGCTCGGAAGGCTTCATTTGAAGCAGCTTTTTAATAACGACCACACTTTCAGCAACGACAGCTTCATTCCTGTTAGAGAGCAGGGCCACTAATCCATTCAGGCAGGTGTCTGCAACCTCGGGAATGGTGCTGGCACAGCGTCCAATGGACTGGATAGTCGCTGCCACGAATTCAGTGTCGGAACTCGCCACATATGTCTGAAACTCGCGCAATATCACTGGCACGTTGGTCTCTCCAGCCAGATTGGTAAGAACTTCCAGCTTGAGCAACTTGATGTGCGTCGGATCACTGGAGCGCACAAAGAAGCTACGCAGGAAAGGCTCGAACAAGCCGCGACATCGAATGGACATCGTGGCCACATTGCTCAGAACAACCGTCTGAATCTCGCGGTGGCTCCTCAGGAGGCGAATAAGAGACTTCACCACCAGCGCGACTTCAGCGCGCGGCGCCAGGTGATAGTAGAGCTGCGCCACCGCCATCACGACGGCAGAGTTGCGGCTCTGAAGCAAGGGCTTGCAGTTGCGGAGCAGAAGGCGCAAGTCCGGGTCAATGGCGGTGCCGCGGTCGTCCTCGTCGTCTAACACCGACAACCGGCTGGCATCCGCGTCGTCCGGCCCTGCTGCGGCCGAGGAAGAAGCGTTGGGGTCGACGAACTGCGTCCTCGCGTAGCGCGTCAGCATCAGGATGATCTCGACCTGCCCCCACTCCTCGACGTCGACGAGCAGGTTGCACAGCTTACGGTAGTTCCGATGCACCAGGTCGATGCGCTCGGGACACACTTCGTCGAAGGCCATGACGGCACTGCCCACCACAAGCGTTGTCTTGTCGGCGAGTAGCTTCTCGATCACCTCGACCAGCTGCTCCTTCTGGTCGGGATCGAGCCGGTACAGCTTGGGGATGGCGTGCGCGGCTGTCTTGCGCACGTACGGCGACATGTCGCTCACGGCGTCCTTGATGGCCAGCATCATGATGGGAACGATAACGGGCACGCGGATGCTGGACAGCACGCGCAGGGCGCTCGCCCGGATCAGCTGGTTGGGGTCGCGCAACGCCCGCTGGAACGTCGAGATGGAGAGCAGCGCCAAGTCCTGCTGCTCCTCCGCGTAGCGCACCAAGTAAACGTAGACGAGCTTCTTCACTTCAAGGTTCTTCGAGACGACGTTCTTGACCACGGCCGGGAACAGCTCGGACGCGTCCTTACCCTTGGCGATCATGCCGATGATTCGCTTCATGGCCTCCAGCTTGAGGCCGTCTTTGCTGCTGTCCAGCATGTTCTTGAGGTCCTCGTGCCGGCGCAGGTCCGAGGAGAAGAAGCCTGGCACCGCCTCGGTCGCTGCGGCGTCGCCCGCCTCGTTGGGGTGTCTCGATGCCATGGCTGACACTTGCTGGCCGCCAGCAGATGGGGAGTTGAACTGATCCTTGTAAGCCCACGAAGCTATCATATCCACCGCCACGCAACTCTACCGCGAAGCCCTGCCGGCGGGCTTCCAGCCTACGAAGGCAGCAGGTCACGCCCCAGGTCAATAGAAGAGCACGATATGCTGCCGATGGGAAGAGCTCTTATCTGACGAGCCTGCAGCCATGATTATCACGGTAGGAGGAGTTTGAGGAATCACGGGAAAATGACGTGTACTAGCCGGAAGCGGAATTGAAACAGCTTCGTCGATGATCGTGACGCTCACGCTGCAATTGTGAGTTCCATTTTGTGATGTGTTGGTGGTTGCGGCCGCTATCACATTTGCACGTATTTTAAGAACGTGGTCGCTAGCTGTACGCACCCTGTGTGTAGGCTCATCATTGAAGTTCACGTTTATGGGCTTCTTGGTTGATGTGTACACAACCAGTGCAACCGGAGACATTCTTTCCTTTCGTTTAGCCTCCCTGCAGAGCCACATTTGCAGACACCTGCGGTTGCAGTTTCTTTTTTCTTCTTCGTTAGTATTGCGCACATTGCGCACTCCAGGTGCTTAAGGCTCCATGCCATGATATCATAAATCACTGTAACCATATAATTTATTACGACACTCTAATACTGTAACAAATGTGTTGTATGCTTCTGCCCATACTGCGCAGTAAACTTTGCTACAACTTGCACATTTCAGGAAATCATTTTTTGGATTATGATGTTAAAGCAAAGTAGAGCGATATATGGCGATTGGAATTGAATTGCACAAGCTGTGATGAACAAAAAAAAAACATCAAATTTAAGATGTAATAGCAGTTATTTAATATTTATTTACTAGTTTTTGATGACTACCTTATACTTTTTATTAGACATTGTGGCGTTTTGATGAAGTTAACGTTGAGTGAAATGAAAACAAAGTGCCAATTTTACTTCAAAAAAAAGCCACATAAGCACTTTTAAACTGGCAACAAACGTAGTTACCAGCGAAATAAGAAAGAGTCTTGTTTTGCCGGTTAATATCATAATGGTTGGCAGTTTGCAAATGACGCTCTAGAATGCCAGAAATAACGGTTAAATCTCCCTGACTGTCGTGCCTGGTTTACAACAACTTCTACCAGCCGTGAGTACTTCCTGCTGCCACTACACATGTTCTTCAAGCGTTGTCCCTCTGCTGCGTTACAGGCTCTGTTTTGAAAGTGACCCACGGTTTCTGGCAACGAAGCCAGCGTTCCTCTCAAATTGCGCGCGTCGAACCGATAGCGTCTCTTTGCCTGCGATTGTGGAGAAAAGAGACGGCGACGCTGTTCAGCGTTCACTGTAGCGATTTAATGCGCCGCCTTGATTGGGTTCTTGTTCGTGCTATTGTCGCGATTGTTTGTAGATTCTAAATAAAGCACTGCAGCCAACATCACCAACGATGTCATTGCGCACCGTTGGTGTTGACCGGTTAAGGTCTCCCAAACGGTTTGCTTTGATAGTACTCCTCCAGTCGTTACACGCACCCACCTTCACCAGTCTTTTCAGCGGCGTTAAATGCGCCGCCCTCCTAACGAAGCGTGTCGTTTCCGAAAGCCCAACAGATATATGCACCGCTGATCTGCCGATGTCGTTCGCAGCGATGAAGAGCAGACGATTTCACCGTTGCCATGTCAGCAGACGACGCTCCGCATGTTTCGCACCAGGAGACGGTCGCCTGCAAACATGAAGTGACTGCGGATGGCGCTAGCTGAGAACAGTGGGCCTTCATCCCACTAGACCACCGAACTAAGATTCGTGGCTAAATAGGCTCCACCATAGAGCTCTCCATCTGTATATTCTCTATACGCCGTAGGAAATACTTTCAAAATAAAAAAAAAAAAAAGACTGCGCCTCATGCTCGCGATGTAATTGCGCATTCGTACTCAGTCCTTAATATCAATCAGGTAGTTGGAAACTGCGCTTGAACTCGTAGTCGCTGTACTTTCTTTGCTAAGTGTCATGCATAGCTGGCGCATGACGCATGCGCAGTTGTATTCTTTGAAACTACGATAAATTAGATGGGAAACAAATAGCTGTAAATTGAGCTCTAAATGTTTCACATTGTCGCTATTTACATAGCGATACTTCATAGATATTGTTATTTATTTATAAATATTTGTGCGAAATTCTATTTTAACACTATTTCTGTTTTATGCCGGAATTGACCAAGACCTCAGTGACATATTTCTGTCACATAAATGACGTCGAAAAAGTATGCAGGATCAGAAATGAACGAAAAAAAAATTCGTCAATGGGAGTTGATTGATTTGTGGGGTTTAACGTCCCAAAACCACCATTTGATTATGAGAGACGCCGTAGTGGAGGACTCCGGAAATTTTGACCACCTGGGGTTCTTTAACGTGCACCCAAATCTGAGTACACGGGCCTACAACATTTCCGCCTCCATCGAAAATGCAGCCACCACAGCCGGGATTTGATCCCGCGACCTGCGGGTCAGCAGCCGAGTACCTTAGCCACTAGACCACCGTGGCGGGGCTCGTCAATGGGAGTCAAACCCAAGACCTTTAGGTAAGCGACACCAGAGGCAGGGCACGCTAACCACTGCACCACGGCCACATTTTCTGGGAGGTTTGCAAACGTGCCTTTTATATCTAACTCTGACCTTTCACAGTGCTGTTGGTAGAGTTAAGTAATGCATCACAACTGTGACATCCACGATTAGTACTTCAAAGCATTATTTCTACGTGTCAGTCCTAATTGGCATGTGCATTATTTCTACGTGTCAGTCCTATTCGGCGTGTATCCAACAGAAGCACAATTTTGTCAATTAACTAATGAAACTCCAGGTGGTGACATTACCCCTAATGTCGGTCTCGCTCATAGCATCCATGCATATCAAAAATAGCTCTGCGTCGCCTGGTTGTAACTCCGCATTCTCCATTTACGCTCGTCCCGCAAGATATCGCGGCTGGCCACCAGTGTAGATATGATGCGCATTGCATTTCACTCTAGTCGGGCAGTGGCGTTCAATACTCTAGCATGCCACAATTACGCAACCTTAGATCATGTTTGGTGCGTCCATTCATTGATGGCTCTCCTGACTGTCACACTGCTTTCTCTGATTCTGTTGTCACGGCTAACTACTATAGCTACCACAGGGGTTTGTTTAATCATTGATCAGGAACGTTAGTTGTTGGGATTGAAATGTATCACTAAGCATCATCAGCCGCTTGACTATGCCCACTGCAGGGCAAAGGCCTCTTCCATAATCCTCCAATCAACCTGGTCTTGTGATTTCCATTGCCACGTTATACCTGTGAACGTTTTATTCTCACTGGCCCTCCTAACTTTCTGTCTCTCCTTCGTGCTTTTGCCTTCTCTGGAAATCCAGTCAGTTACCCTTAATGACTAGCGGTTATCCTGCCTACGTGCTACGTGCACAGCCCATGTCCATTTCTTCTTCTTGATTGCAACTATGATATCTGTGACCCCGGTTTGTTTCCTGGCCCATTCTGCTTTCTTCTTGTCTCTTAAGGCTACACCTAACATTCTGCTTTCCATTCCTCGTTGCGTCGTCCTCAATTTAAGCTGGACCTTCTTTATAAGGGTCCAGGTTTCTACTCCGTAGATAAGTACTGGCAAGATGCAGCTGTTATATGCCTTCCTCTTGAGGATTAGTGGCAGATTATTTTTCATGATTTGAGAATACTTTGTGAATGTGGTCCACCCCGTCCTTATTCTTCTAGTTATTTCATTCTCATGGCTCGGCTCTGTGGCTACTCTCTGTCCTAAGTAGACATATTCCTTTGCAAGTTCCAGCGTCTCTCCATCTATCTCAAAGTGCTTTTTTGTGACAAAACTGTTGCACATCACTTTGGTTTTGTGCATATTAACTTTCAGACCTACTTTACTGCTTTTCGTGTCAAGTTCAGTAATCATGAGCTGTAATTTGTCCCCTGAGTTACTCATCAAAGCAATGTCATCAGCGAATTGCCGGTCACTGAGATACCCTCCATTAACTCTTATCCTAACTCTTTCCAATTTAGAACCCTAGAAACCTCCTGTAAACATGTGGTGAATAGCATTGGAGAGATCGTGTCTCCCTGCCTTTTTACACTCTTCTTTATTCGGATTCTGTCACTTTGTTTATGGAGAACTATGGGGGCTGTGGATCCTCTGTAGGTTTTTGCAGTATGTTTATGTAGCATATCAATAGGATGGAAAGGGGCGCTAATTGGTAATTCATGTTGGTTCAGCAAACGGGGAGTGCGGGGGTAAACACAGACACAAAGCAAAGAGGCGACACAGAGCACGAGCGCTTGTGCTGTGTGCCTTTTCTTTGCTTTGTGTCTGTGTTTACCCCCGCGCTCCCAGTTCGCTGAACCATTATGTAGCGTAGGCCAATGCCCTCATTACGTAGTGCCTGCATTACTGCTGATGTCCCGACTGAGTCAAAAGCCTTCTCGACATTTATGAAGGCTTTGTATTGGGGTTGGTTGTATTCCATGCATTTTTCTATAGCCTGATTCACAACATGACTATGGTCTATTGTGGAGGAGCCTGTATGAAATCCTGCTTGGTCCTTTGGTTGATTGAACTCTAGTGTTGCCTTGATTCTATTAGCTATTATTTTTGTAAATAGGTTGTAGAGAATGGACAGTAAGCTGATCGGGCTGTAATTTTTCAAGACCTTGACGTTTCCTTCTTTATGGATTAAGGTGATGTTGACATTCTTTCAAAATTCTGGTACTCTTTCCGTCAAGAGACATTGCGTATATAAGGTAGCCAGTTTTATAACGCAATATCTCCACCATCTTTCAGGAGGTCCATTGTTACCTTATACTCACCAGTGGCTTTGCCTCTTTGCATTCCTTCTAGGGCGTTCCTTACTTCCCCAGTCGTTACTGGTTGGATGTCGAATTCCTCTGAACTATCATTGTTTCTCACGATATCATCCTGGCTGTTTTGGCTTCTGTACAGTTTTCTGTAGAACTCCTCTGCCACTTTGACTATCCTATCCAGATTCGTTATGATATTGCCTTCCTTGTTCCTTAATGCATACATCCAATTTTTGCCTATGCTTAAGTTTGCCTTTGCAGCTTTTAGGCTTCGGCCACTTTTTACAGCCTGCTCAATTCTCTCCATGTTATCCCTCCTGATTTTGGATACTTTACGTCTATTGATTCACTTCAAAAGCTCCACTAGCTCTGTTTTGTTGATTGCATTTGGGGCTTTCATGGTTTGTCGTCTCTTAATAAGATTTCATCTCCTGAGATAGCTTGCAAGTGCTCTGTCTAGTGACTCTGCCTCTGAATTCCATTGCACACTCTTTGATGATAGTACATAGTCTAATGAAGAAGATCAACGCTGCTCTGAAAGGCAGTGAGTACCACTCTCAGACAGGAAGACGAACAATAATCTTACTACTGTAATGAAGAAGATACGCTGTTCTGAAAGGCAGAGGGTACTGTATCAGATTGATTGCACACGTGTGTTGGCGTCTCGGCAACCAGTGACGTTTATTATCAGCGGCATGCTTTTATACCGTCGTGGCATGTACAATGTTGCCCACTTGCTTTGGTACATATGTTACATGCTCTTTTTTTTTTACAAACAGAAGCATTGTTATTTACATATAAATGAAACACTAGCTTTAACAGGTTGATTGGTTTGTCGATATTGTTCATCGTAGTTCAGACGGCAAGGCTGTCGTCTCTTCCTTGTTGACCTGCAGACCATAGGGCTTGAAGGGCCACGGACAGCCTGCTCTTCCGGAGACTGAAGCTGTGCTGAAAGTGTTGCTGGAGTAATTTCCTCCCTTCTGCGCAATGAGCCGTTGTGTTCAAAGGGCGGACCTCCCCTAGGATCACATCCTTCCCCTGTCACGCGCACAGATGTCTCGCTGTTTTCTGCCAGAACGAGCAGAGGTGTTTTGCTCCTTCCCAATGGCGTCCTTGACAAGGTGGCACTGCTTTCTGGTGAGCACTCAGTTGTCGCACTGCTTTCAGATGAAAAATGCACCAGGGATGTCTTCTGCTCGTTGAAAGGTTCAGCTGTTCGCCTGAGGTCTCGGTGGTTTCTTCGCAGCAGTCTTCCCTCTTCTATGCGAACCAAGTATGAACATGGACACACTGTCTTAAGCACCTTCCCTTTCAAGCGCCAAGAGTTATGGTCCATAACCCTGACAATGTCTCCTTGTTGAAGTAGCGGTAGCCATGTGCCTTTTTGCATGTTTTGTCTATGCTTCATGGGCTGCGAATCTGTAGAATGTTGAAACTCGGGGAGTGGTGTACGAGGGTTTCGGTGCATCTACAGCTCTGCTGGTGACCTGCCGTCTTCAAGTAGTGATGTTCTGTAGTTTAATAGCCCCAGCCAGAAGTCTCTTGCTGCACTTGCTTTTTTCAACAACCTTTTGATGACCTGCACTCCTTTCTCTGTGAGGCCATTTGATCTAGGAAAATAGGGACTGGAAATAACATCTTCAAAGTCAAATAGCTCAGAAAAATCTTTGAACTCCTTTGCGGTGAATTGCGGCTCTCCGTCCGTGCAAAGCTGTTTGGGTATGCCGTATCAAGCAAAGATACACGATGACTTTTCGACTACTGCTCTTGCAGTAGTTTCTTGGAGCTCCTCAATGTCCGGGAAATTTGAGTAGGAGTCTTACAATAATGTAATGTCTTCCGGCATATTCAAACAAGTCTGCTCCCACTCACTCCCATGGATGATCAGGTGTATCCCGCAAAAGCAATGGTTCATCAGCTTGTCTGTATGCATTCAACTGACAGGAAGGGCACCGCTCTATCATATCAGTTATGTCATCGTTTATTCTAGGCCAGTACATGAGCTGCCGTGCTCGGGCTTTGCACTTGGCAATGCCAAGGTGACCACGGTGGAGGCACTTTAGCATTTGTTTGCGCATTGAAGTGTGAATCACAACTTTCGTTCCCTTAAGCAGTACGCCCCTGACAACTGATAGCTTATTTGCACACCTTTTTAGCTCACCTTCAATGGACTGCGAAGCTTCCAGCCTTTTTATCACAATCTGCAGTTCAGGGTCTGCTGCAATAGCCTCAGCTAGTTGTGCCATTGTTTTGGGGCTTACTCGATCAGACAAGATGCTTATAGCATTAATTTCAACGTCCTTAGAAAAATCACCCGGCAATTCTTGCCCCTGAATGTGCGAAAGCATGTCTGTTATTATCAGCTTTTTCCCAGGAACGTGCTGCAACTGATAGTCGTACTTTAACATGCGCAAAAAAGTCTTTGCAGTCTTGGCAGTATATCACCAAGCCCTTTTTTAGAAATGGCTAGCAAAGGGCTGTGATCAGTTTCTATGACTATCTGCCTGCCCACGACAAATTCGCTGAACTTTTTACACCCAAAAACGACGCTCAGGGCCTCCTTTTCTATCTGCGCGTACCTACGCTTCATGTCTGTTAAGATTTTGGAAGCATAGCCAATCGGGCGCCATTCTTCCCCGTGCGTTTGGAGCAATGCAGCTCCTACAGCGAAAGCCGATGCGTCGGCAGATAGCTTTGTGGGCAGTGAAGCATCATAAATTGCAAGAACAGGGGCTTTTGTAAGCATGTCGCGTACAACATTCCATTCTCTGTCATGCTCGTCTATCCATTCAAAAATGACATTATCTCGCAGCAAGGAATGCAGCGCTTTGGTGCGATTGGCCAAGTTCGGCAGGTACTTAGAAAAGTAGTTCGCAGCACCTAAAAATCTTTGCATATCTTTTTTCATTGACGGCGTCGGGCCCGCCACGATGCATTTCACTAGGCTGTCGTTTGGCTCGATTTCAACAGAGCTGATTTTTTCGCCCATGAAGTATATTTGTGACATCGCTATCGTGCACTTATCCCAGTTAAAAGTTGAGCCTGCAGCTCGTGCAGCGTTCAAAGGGCTTTACAGCCTCTCGGTATGCTCTTTTAGCGTGGCTCCCCAAATTATAATATCATCCACGTACACTCGCATGTCAGATAGACTGTAAAATATTTCTGTCATCGTCCTCTGAAAAACTTCCGGTGCCGAAACTATTTCAAATGGCAGCCGCAGAAAGCGGTAACACCCAAAAGGGCTGCTGAACGTGCGAATTCGGGAAGTTTTTTCATCAAGCGGGATTTGATGAAATCCGCTATTTGCATCCAGTTTGCTATAATATTTCGCGCCTGCAAGCTCGCTCTCAATCTCTTCTCTTCGTGGCAGTTGGAAGTGCTTCCTCTTTATCACCCGATTCAAGTTGCGGGGGTCCATACAAATACGCAATTTTCCGTTTTTTTTACGGACAACTACCAATGGGTTCACCCAGTCGGATGGTTCTCTAGGTTTCGTGATGATACCAGCTGCTTCCAGGCGGTCAGCCAGCTCTTTCTTGAGTTGGGGCCGTTATGAAAGAGGAACCCTCCTCGCAGGCTCCGCCACTGGCACGGCGTCGTCTTTCAAGGTCACTCTGTATTCTTTCTGCAGCTTGCCAATACCTGTGAACAAATCTTTAAACTGGGTTTGTATGCGTTTAGACAGGTTGCTCTCACTTTTGACGTCGTCAACGTGGTCAACATTCACCAAACCGAACTGCTCACTTGCTTCAAGCCCCAGTATAGCCTGCCTTCCCTTCTTTACGACAAAGAACTCGACCGGGTGATTATGGGATCCTAGTTGAACAACCAGCCAAACTTTTCTCAAGTGTTTAATTTTGCTCCCTTCATAGTTGTGTAGAATGGCTTTTGTTGGTAGTGGGGGCTGCCTATAATGCAATGTCTCGAATATACCAAGGGGAATTAAGTTGGCTTGAGCACCCGTGTCAACTTTCAGCTTTACATCATGGCAAAGTATGGTAGTGGCAACCAGCCATTCTCGCTTTGAATTTATCTCTCTGCTGCTGCCAGCCGCGAAAATTTTGAACACGTAGAAATCGCTATCGCTGTCCTGCTTTTCATCACTTCGCTGGTCCACGTTATTTACCTTTGGTGGTTTCGTTCTGCAGCACACAGCTAAGTGGTTTGGTTTGTTGCATTTCATCATGTTGCCTAGCCTTGTGCACTCTGTCACAAAAGCTGCTTCTGCTTTTACTTTGATACCTATACTGGTATTTGTCCTTGTGTTTTACGGCGGCAACACTTCTTTCCTCGTCTCATATTTTGCTGCGTGCAAGTGCAACTTCTTCTGCTTTTTCTCCCTCTACGGCCATCTCGAGGGTCAAGTCTTTCTTGGCTAACAGCTTTTCCCGCAGACACTTGCTTGTAGTACCAAAAACTATCTGGTCTCGTTGCATGGACGCACGCAGTATGCCAAAGTTACTGCTCCTAACTTTCAACTACAAGTCTCTAGAATTGCTCAATTGGCTCGCCATCTGCTTGCACTCTGCTGTGAAACACTTCAACCTTCCCTTCAACCTAGGCAATTATTGTTTTTGCCTGAATAAACACTGAATGAATGAATGAATGAATGAATGAATGAATTAATGAATGAATGAATGAATGAATGAATTAATGAATGAATGAATGAATGAATGAATGAAACACGTAGCTCTCATATGTCTCGTTGGTTTCTGGCAGACAGTAGGCTTCGAAGGCTTCCACCAGTTTGTTGTAGTCCACTTTGTCTTCTTCACTGATTCTCAAGGTATTGAACACATCGATGGCCTCTTGTCTGGCAAGATGAAGGAAGATAGCCACTTTCTGTGCCTTGGTGCGTGGTTTCTGTTGCTCGGTGGCAGCAAAGTAGAGCTGTATCCGCTGCTTGAACTTGTACCAGTTGTCAGCAACGTTTTCACCAAGCCGCAGTGGTTCCGGGGGTGGAAGCTCAGCCATTGCTTTCGAAAAAAGCGTCGACGCGGCCGGCCCACTTCTGACTCCATGTGTCAGATTGATTGCACACGTGCGTCAGCGTCTCGGCAACCAGTGACGTTCATTATCAGCGGCATGCTTTTATACCGTCGTGACATGTACAATGTTGCCCGCTTGCTTTGATACATATGTTACAGGCACCACATTCAGGCAGGGAGACATGTCGTCTTCCTGCCTGAGAGTGGTACTCTTCCTCGCTCTCTTCTAGGCATCCCTCCCCTGTGGGGTTACACACCCATTTTGCATGTGCACCCCCTCCTCTCCTACCCTCCCTTTATCTCTGGCCTTGCAACGCGGACTGCTTGCACTGCAGAATCATTCACTGGCCACCTCATATATAAAGGCACTTGATCTTGACCTCCAAGGTTGTGCCGGTGGGAGATTTCCCCTGTGTGTTGTTGAACAATAAAAATTCGTAGCGTGCGCCTTAACTAAAAGCAGACTGCAGGTCTTTGTGTGCAATTTGAGTCTTCTCTCCCTCATTGCCCATCATGTTCCAATTTGAAACTCCGGTTCATCACTGCGTGCTTTGCACCTACCCAGTTTTCTCTCCTGTGCAACGCCGCAGTGAGCGCTAGCATCGACGCTGTCGACAGTGTAAGCGTTAATGCCCGCTGCTTCGCATCTGCACATGGTTCCCTGTAGCGGGAGATTGTGTAATTTTTTTTGTATTTCCCTCTAAAGGTGTTCAAAACGTGGTGTTTTCGTAGAAGTTCTATTAAAAAAGAAAGAAAGTTATTCAGTACATGAATGAAAAGATACTATAAAGGATCCTTAAGGCAGATTATTTGCTAAATTTGATTTCTGCTTCTGTGTTATTAACAGCCACACAAGAAACTTGTTCAATTTATTAAAAAAGATGTGTGTCAGTAAAATGTAGCACTCCTTGTAAAATTTTTCTTAATAGCAGCTCCAATAAAGAATGAGATAGAATATTTGTGCTGCAATTCATATGACAGTAATGCCTGTATTCAAGAAGAAAAATTCATTTGAATGTTCTGACCTGCGCCATGAAATTTTATTGCAGATTGGGTTAGAGTGCATGATACTATGAATGAAAGTCCAAACCGAACTGATGCTTACAGTACATAAACATCAAGCCTGTGTTTGCTGTGTCTAGAACAAGGAAGGAACAGAGAATAAAAAAAAGGTAGGGATGCTAACCCTTTAATGCCTAGTGTTACAGTTCTGCAACATACCGAAAAACTTCAAGCAAGCAAGTCGCAGAATGTGTGCCGTTTTTAATAACACCTGTCAAGTACTCATAGCGAGTGTAGCTTTTAGCATGAAAGATATAGCGCTATCTAGTGTATTGTATTTTATGCTAGAACCAGTTGCTTTTGTAGCTGATAGCGGAGAGCACGAAGCGCGCAAGAGCGCTCACTTCCTTTTTCCTTTTTTCTCGCCTGGCTGATGCAAGTTTCATCTTCAATAATCTTCTTTATTTGATCTGTATGCACTCAAGACGTGGCACACAACGTGCTACGTAGTTCTCAAGTGCGTTTTTCATCGCAAAAATCTCATTTCTGTGGCATGTGGGAAGTTTGTGACATACATAAAATTATGCATTAAATGTGCACTTGCACCTGAGATAATTTAACTCTGGAATCATTTAAAGGTTCTTATTGAAAGCTGGATGATGACAACAATTCTTATTTTCTTTGGCATTTTCATAGCTCAGGCAATAAAGAGTTAAAGCATCCCTGACACTAAAATTGAATCCTCGAGATGTTCGTGCCATTATGTTGTCCTGTATACATAGCCATTCCTGATTGATTATTAGGTGTAAATATTGCGATTAAGGTGTTGTAATTTGGTTTTAAAGTAAATGCGTGTGCTCGTCTGAGTTTGCAGCACGTGGCGACATCTTGACTGGCATAATGTAGGGTGGGATCCCATGTGATGTTCCATGAGAAGAGCGAGTGTTGATGTCACACAAGATTTGCATAGTGCTTGCAATTCCATGACTAACATCTGATGGCAGCTGGATAATATGACTGGCATCAGATGAGGGCTATTGTTCCTCGCCCCTCTCGTTCTGTGGTCTGGCTGCTGTCAAGGAGGTTCTGGCTACTTACACCAGGAATTGTTTTCGTTTTCCTGAGAAAAACACTCCTAGAGAAACACAGTTGAAAAATGAATCTGTTTAGATTGATAAGTTGTTCTCTGAAAGCTCTGATAAGCCTCGCCACAGTAATCTAGTAGCTAAGGTACTCCGCTGCTGACCCGCAGGTCGGGGGAACGAATCCCAGCTGTGGCAGCTGCATCTTTGATGGCGGCAAAAATTCTGTTGGCCCATGTGCTCAAATTTTGGTGCATGTTAAAGAACACCTGGTGATCGAAATTTCTGGAGTCCTCCACTACAGTGTCACTCATAATCAGATGGTGGTCTTGGGATGTTAAACCCCACATATCAATCAATCAATGAAAGTTCTGATGACATTAATTTCACCATTGCATGTCTCTTAATAATATCAAAAATCAAAGTAAAAATTGCAGTTTTACATAACATGCCGAAATCTTCATGCACGGCACCATATAATTCAAAGCGGTTCTTTTTTTTTCCAGCATTGACACAACGAAATTCCCTGAAGCTCTGTGTGCTCTTTTCCTCCACCACAGAACAATTCACTTGCCTATTACGAATAGTGCAAAACATTCTTAATTAGTAAAAATGGTAAAAATCTATGACATCATGATGATTGATGCAGGAATTTCAGTGTAGTGTCGTTGCCCACATATCTTGGCTGTGCGTTTTCTCTCTTATCAAGCATACTCTCACAGCAAGTGTGAAGATTTTTGTATTCTGAAAGAGTAATTTACTAATACGAGGAAACATTGTTTTACTCTCAACGTGCACACCACCCTACTTTGAAAACTGAGCTGTCTACATCATCAAAGATTGAGCATACATGACCTTTGGCGTTCCCCCAGTGTGCAGCATTACATTTTTTGCAATTTTAGGCAAGCATTTCGAAGTGACAGAAAATTTGCCACAGTTAACTGTGCTAGCAATTATTACACAATGCACTAAGAAATTTATAAATCACTATTGAGATTACCATGTGCAAAGTGAAAAATTCTCAAATGAAAATTTCATGGTCAGGGTTCCTTTAAAGGGGCCCTGAAACACTTTTTGAAGTAACCATGGAATGAATTCACTGGAAAAGCTTATTGCCTAATGAATTCAACGCCGCAAAAATTTTAAGAATCCGTCCAGTGCGAGTGGAATTAAAAAGGTTTGTCGCATGCTGCGATTGCATTCTCTCTTCTCTCATCCCGACGAAAGGTGCTGGAAGCTAAGCATGGAGGGATGGCTGGGCCACAGAAAAACTTCATGCGTGCTTCGCGTCCTTGAGCACTTTTTTTTTCTTCGAATGCGTAACTTTTTCAGTGTGATCTCGCATGCTAGCGTGGACCAGTAGCAACCTACCATAGTGATCTTTGTAACGAGCGAGCGTGCCGTGTTCAAATCAGCGAATGCTGATAGATGGGTCGTTGACGTGTGATTTTTTGGCATATAACGTGATTTATTGAGAGAAGAAAAAAAAATTTTAGCTGACTTTGATAACTTTTTGTGAATTCCAGGCTGCTTCCTGCGCTGTATTATTTGGCTCGCGTGTTGTCGGGAGTCTCTACTACCGATCAACAGCGTTTTCTGACAACGCTCAAAAAGTGTTGCAGCGCCCCTTTAAGAGGAGATGCCAGTCGAAAAACACGTTTTTTTTTTCCTAAATTACACATTTTTCATTTTATTTGCTATCAATAGTTTCTCTACTTTCACAGCAAAAAAAGCCTGAAGATTGTAATTGAAGATGAAGTAGGTTAAAAATCACTTTTCAAGATCGCAGAGTGGCTGCTAAGAAAATAACTAGAGCTCAATGTCTAGAGTTCCCTGGAAATTGTCACCTGGCTACTTGCCAGTGCGTTTCGCATCACTAAAGCCATATGCTCAAAATAACTATGATTGCCAAGCTCTCGTGATGAAAGAAATCTTAAAAAACTCATCTTTTCCGGATAGATGAGCTTTAACTTACATTATTAAAATGCATTTTCTTTGAAGATTCACTTTTTGGGCAACTTTTTGAGATTATACATCATGTTTTTAGTACTTCTGATAGTCCGATCGGGATGAAATTTTCCCCACCTATTCCCTAACATGTAAAGGGTGCAAGTATCTCCATTAAAACTTGATATCGCTTGTATAGATATTACAAACTGAAAGTAAACAATTGGTATGGGCTGAGCATTCAAAGAATTATAATTTTTGTCTCTATTAAAATATCTTGTACACACTTTCTTGATAGTTATTTGCATTCTATGGTTCACGTGGAGTGATATGAACCATTAATGGCTCAGGACCATAAAAGCTTACTGGCATAAAAGGTTTGTCCAAAACGAACTGTACTTTTACACATTGTCGTGGCGTAAAACGAAAACTGTGCAACTTGATATGAAACTACCTAATTACATATTTGAAATTAGCCGCAAAGCCTATATGTAAAGCAGTAATTTCATTGCCCTAGGCTAAAGATTAATGCAGTGTTTTTTGTTTTTTTTTCGAATCGCATCTTCTTTTGACCAGTCTTCCAGTTTTACCCTGCTCTGGATAAAGGGTAGGTTGATAGAGAGAAGGAAAGGGGCAGTGCAGTGTCACACTCCTGTCTGGGGTTATTACCAATATCAATACTCCCTGGTTATTTATTATAAATGCTAAATGCTGTTTTATATGAGATTCTTTGGTGGCACTTGCCGAAGGTGAACAGTGGTTTTAGACAATGCTTTGTGACAGCAACGTAATGTTGTTTTAGATTACTAATGAGCTTGGTTCATCCACTTGTTCTTTGTACATATGTCATCTTTCATCCACTATACTTTAATTCGTGAGCCTGTGCACACCAAGTCTTCCTGCTTCTTTTTTTGTGCATGTTTGTTAGTGCAGTTGAAGGCCTTTACAGTGCAATGATTATATCATGGTCTATGAGCAAGAACACAGTATGAAATGGTTCATTGCTCAACAAATGCCTTGCACATTGTTAGTTCGCCAAAAGGATTATATAATCTTTTCTCTCCTATTACTGTATGCACACAACTACCTCGAAGAGTAAAGTGTTTTGTAAATAAGTCTCGTTTACAAGTGTCTTCTCTGTTTTTCTCTACTTACCTTGTAATGTTGCTCACAGGGTTCGTACCCTCTTCAGATACAAAATTTCTAGCTTATTCAGGGACTCTCCAGACCTCGTCAAGTTTCTTTCCAGGTTGCCAAGTAGCATCTTATGCAGGAATTCCTTACTACATAACAGCATTTTCAGAACTCTTCAGATAGCTTCATTGCATTGGAGACACAAATATAGTGTTGGAGAATGTTTTCTTGCACTTTAATGTATGAACTTTTATATAAGGGATATTTTTTAGCTCTCCCCTTCGTTTTCTTGTAGTACTTGACAAGGAAAGACCAGCATAACGTACAACTACATGCACATCTTGTTCACGAAAAAATTTAAAAATAGAAGAAAAGTGCCTGTTAACATATTGTCAAACATCTTTTCCCCCGATAACAATATCAGCACTGTGCCTTGGCAAGTGGACTCCTCCAAACATGAACACTGTCACCTGTTGTGTCATTGGGAGCGTTCATGATAAGGAAACTGCTGTGTTTGCATATGCTGCCAAACAGGTCATTGAATCAGAAGGGAATTATTTGTTTAAATACTCTCAATGAAGTTGTGGCTTTGCAGATAGGGAGTGGAACGACAAGTTCAAAATGGCAGGCCTTAATTATGGAAAATAAATGAGCAAGGTTTATGTACCACTGTGTAAAGCAAAAGCCTTGTTTACCCACCATAGTCAACAACTTGCTTCGGTAAACTTTGGTGCAGCACAGGCATGTAGTGCAGTGAAGCATACAATTAGTAGAATCAGTGACGAAGATAGGTTTATGTGTGTATGGCCGCTGCCTGAGAAGACCAATACAAACGGTCTCAGGGCTGGTACAGGTTGGAAGTTGACAAGGAAGCAAAGGGTTGAGAACACTACCTGGAGGCATCACGCAGCAGCATCGACAAGTACAGCAAGAATTGAAAAAAAGCAAAACAAACAGAATTATATGAGCAACTTACGTTACTTTTTAGGGCAACGCTGTGTTAGGAGTCTGTGCATCTTTTCAGTATGTGAGAAGGTGGCTAGTTTCCTCAGGCTCTTCGAAGTAGCCATCATTCACACTAGACGCACTCTGCCAGGCAAATGTCTTGGTGCAACAGCTAACAGTTTTCATACATTGGCTTATATTGCTCCGTCTCCCCCCTTGTTCTACAATGTGTCTTTTTGGCATTGTATTTTTGTTTATAAGTGAAGCTTACTTTAGGAGAATAAGTACAAGTTTTATTGCACGTGCCTGGGAGCATCATCAAATAGTTAATAAAATAATGCAAGGTTCTAGGGCCTTCATATTCTGACATAAAATGACTTAATTGCCCCCTGAAAAAATGTCTTCCCAGCAGCGCATTTGTGCTTTGAAGTGAAGCCTACATTTTGAAGTATCAGTACGAGTTTGGTCTTTGGTAGCTGGCCTTCTCACATTGTGTGTTGCACTGAAGCCTGCTTTTTACGAAAAAAAAATTCCACTCATGTTTTAACTAAAGTGGAGAGTGTGATGTGATATCGTAGACGAACTTGGCAAGCAGATATCGCTTAATGTGCACCTTGATGGTGGTGTCCTCATTAGCATTTTATAGCAGACCCTCACAGTGGCTGGAACGTCGATAAGCACATTTACAATCTGGGCTTCAGTACCAAACTGGCCTTAGTTGGGTCACCTCTATGACATGTGCTAAACAACTTCTCTGGTTATGCACCTTCACTGAGTGGATTTCTGTTTCTCGCATTTTCGCGACATTGGCTCGATGAAATTTTCCAAAACTTTGTATGCTACGTTTATGGCACCCATAGATGACAATGTACTTCATTTTCGATCAAGTAGAACCTATGTAGGACCCAGTAGATGCCTTCACAATTTACGTCATGGTGTTTGGTGTTGGAATCTCACATTGGCGTCTCCACCCGCATTTTCTTTGCGCACATTTTCCAGCTTACAAAGCACCACGGTAAGAGTGGTGTTTTCAGGACTGTGAAAGTGTACTTTACTAATATTTGAAAAATCGTTTTGCTCTTTAGTAACTTTGTAAGAGCAGCCTACCATAACAGTACAAACAGAAATCTACCTGTCTTTCTTTTGTCCCTATGAAAGCCCCCTAAAGGCATGTATGGGTTATTTAAAATGCATCCCTGTCATTGCGCAGCAGCCACTTTTCGGCTTGTTTTCTGTGCTTGTTTTTTTTTTTTTTATTGTAAAATCGGTTATGTATACTGTTCTACAAATGATCGCAGACAGCCCACCACCCTCATCGAAAGGGATGCATGCGATTTTCACATCCACAAATAGCATCCCACACCTCCATTGGGCAATACATAGTACTACAACATACTACAGCATTTTATAACTGGGAAACAGTGAAAGAGGTGCTATACGGTGAAAGGTAAGTATCAAGAAAAAAGCCACCCACATCATACCACAGGGGGGGGGGGGGGGGGGGACACAAGTAAATTTGTGCAGCAGAGTAGTGGGGGCATTACGTTAATGCTGCATAATTGGGTATTGTTTGAGAATGCTTTATTGTTATTTCATCTTTATTATTCTTATTTATTGAGCGAAGGAGAAGTGTTGCCTTGAACGAGTGGTGGGATGCTGATGTTGGGTTGTGCCTTGAAGGTACAGTTGCTTTCATCGCATCTACTCAAGCCAAGCAAAGTGTTAAGTCGAGAGAAATCCAAGTGAAGGCGCCCCAGACTGAATTCCAAGCGCGCACTTTGCTGCTTATATACACACCGCTTTAGTTCGACAGAGAGGAGTACGGGGGAGAGGGCCACACCCCCACTGTACATGCTCAACTTGCTGAATGCCCAGTAGTGTCTTATCCTTAATGGCTTCTGAAGCAACAGTTTTGTGGGTGTCTTCCTGGGCCCGCACGAGACGCGAGCATGTGCAGTGGTGGTGTGGACGGCACCGCTGACACCGAAGCGCAAAATCGTGCGAGTAAGAAATGCTCCACACTTCAAAGAGATAGGAAATGCAAGTGGGTTGTGTGTACGTAACCATGGACTTAGTAGGTCGGCAAAAAAGCACTTTCAACGCAAGCTTGTTTCACCGGAATTCTTGACATTGGCATTTTTGGTTGGGAGCAAGAAAAGCAGCATTGGCTGTTAGTGAAAATTTGAGACAGATGTGAATAGATAAATGAGAGCCGGAGCGTGTTTCACTTTGGTTTTCCTCGTGGCACAGTTTAGGTCTCTACTGAGAAGCGAAGGCAGGCTAGCGAGTGATTAAGAAGGAGATAGTGTGCTTGCATGCATATATCGCCATCACATTCATCTCTTAAGGGATAAGCTTTAGCGCTGCCCAAATTTTTACTCTACTTTTCCTTGGTGCAAACTAGGATTTGCCACAACAGGCAGCCTCGTGAAGAATGCTGACGGCAAAGATTAGTAGAGATGGGGTGTGGAGGGGCAACTTTGATTCCCCCCATAAGACCTGCCAATGACTGAATGTGCCACTTAATGTCTGAGGATCGTTACTCTTTAAGCAGCATTGGACTGTATAAGGACAACATATGACACACTGAGTCCTGGAGCAGTGTTCCCAGTCTATAACTTCTGCAAAACCTTGATGGACAAAGCATTAGAGGCATAAGCATACATGGCCCACACTTTTTTTGGCACTGAGACAGGGCTTTGTCAGAAACACTGTTGGCTGTATTCTTTGATTTGTCATGTGGTGCTTATTGATGCCAGGTCTGGCAAAGTGGTCATATTCCAGAAAACTGTCGGCCGAGCATGCTGTTCCTGGCTGCTTCTGTGAGGAAAGTGTAAGATTAAATTTCAGTCTATCTTATTTCTTTCAATGCCCACCCCAGATGGAAGCGACAACCTCCCCCAGCAGGCCGAGCAACAATGACGTCCTGGCCTTGCGGCTGCTGCAGACCAACCCGTGGAGCTGCTACTGCGGACTGCCCTTGTGGGGATTCACTCCTGCAAAACTGAAGGAGATAATGAGAAGCATGCTGTCCGACCTTCCAGACAGGTAGGGCACCAGCCGTACACTAGGCCGCACTGAGGTATTGCCACTTTTGCACATATTTTCACGGCGTATCAGCAATGACCTCTGCAGGACTCGGGGGAAATTTAGTAACTATTTTTGTGGCGTTTTTCCACTGGTTGATCTAGAGTAGGATTTCTCACTCAGCTGTGGTGAATGCATTTTTCACTGGTCAGTCTGAAGTGGATTTGTGCATTGCACATGTCATTTCAGAGCAGGTTGCTCCACGCTGTATCGCTCTCATTTGCTTCACCATCAAGTCGCTGATTTGGGCGGAAATAGGAGGAGCCGCGTACATAACATCTGTCATCATGCAAGGCTCCAAGCATTTTTTAACGACTACGTGTGTAGCATTGAGTGTGACTGTCAGATCGTATAGAAACACAATAAAGAGGCTTTACAATAGGCTGCATTTCCATATAAATGTACAGAGCAGAGCCAGGAATAGATTTTGAAACCACTTTACTTCTGGTATGATCTCACGCTACAGCAATACTCACTTGGAGCATCCCCATGTTTCGGTAGTAGATTTGGCTGAGCCAAATTCACGGGGTGATCTGTGTGTTTGCACCAACGTTATGTGTTGATTGGTCAAACGGATGTGTTTGTTTGTACCAGCGTGTAGAGGTGCAACTATTCGTTTGGCTTGAATACAGTAAATATAACACAATACTCATGTATAACAATGTTAAAACTTTGCTAAATACAATTATTTGTGTGTATGTAGTGAGTCACCTCACCCTGATACTAGCCACATGAAAGTGCTCCTGGACACTGTAGGTCTGATTGTACCACTAGACCTTTGAAGCTGGTTTTCATGTTTGGTTAATTACATTGTGTACATTTTGTGGCTTTTATAAGGTGTTGTATGGTCGCACTCTGTGCACCTAGCGACTCATTTGCAAGACATCAATTCTCTCGTGAATATGTGACAGCTGACAGTGTTGGTTACTGAATGAGCCGGTTGCTTTGGGCAGCTGTAATAAATACCCTAAGTCACTTGCTTTCCATTCGACATGAGTAAACAGTGCTTATCATAAGTTCAAGAGTGTGTTTGGATAGAAGTCACAGCTGCACCCCTGTATGATGTAATTTCCTTCAGGAGGCATGACTGGTACAGGCGACCTTTGGGAACAGGGACGTACTAATGTTGGCTTATCTATGCGAGGACGCTCCCATCCTATTTAACATGCTGAGTTAAAAAAAACAGTTACAAATAACTAAGGCTAGAGCTTGATTATGAAATTTCTTTATATCAGCTGCTTACTCCTCAGTTCAGATCCACACTGGCCTTGGCTTTTCTTGCACATTGTGAAGGAATGAAGCTCGTGCATTTGAAATCCGAAAGCGTATTTTGAGGCTGTTGCATTGTTGGTCTGGGTCTGCCTAGGAACCGATTATACTGGAACCAGCCAAGCGACAGTTCGCTTCCCAACTGCTAGACACTTCCGTCACCCTTGAGACTCGCAATTGTTTGTGGAATAACTGTTGGCTAAGGCTGAAAAAATGGCATCGCAGTGACACAGTCTGCTGGCTATGCTCGGATGTTTATTGCTATCAACTTGGAGTTGTTGCTGACCTTGATTCAAGCCCAGTTTATATACTGTACTTCAAACAGGGACTTTAAATTACGTATGTGCAGCCAGCATGAGAAAAAGCCACCTACAGAAAACTGTCAGCAGCAAAGCTTCAAAATGAGATTCAAAACACTAATCCAGACAGCATCCACTCTGGCCGTCTGTAGAAACATACTTGCTGTTGGACGCAAACACATACAGTGTTTTTAAAGAACGGAAATGGAATGGGGTGTCCTGCTGCATTGTAGTACTAGTAGGACACTGCCTGTACACATGCACACGCTGTGGGCACTTCAAATTGCAGTAGTACAAATGCAAGTTTCTTGAATCAATGGAACAAAAGGTTCAGAGGTGAAGCGATATGCGAAAACGACACCAAATCATTTTGCAAGTTTTTTATCAGAGAAGGTTGAATGTGTGTTGCATCATAAAAAAGGCAGATCATGCAAGCATAAAGGTTACCTTTTTTTGCAGCTGTCAGTAGGGTGTTTACATACTGTTTGCCTCAGTTTCAGTGCCAGAGGATGATGGAGAACTTTATTTCAAAATTGGAGATTTTTTTTCTTAATTTTATGATTGGCTCTATAGAATGTTATTTATTTGTGCTTTTATCCTTTGTTAAAGATCTGCATAGGTGATATGCTATTGCACAATTAATTGATCGTAATCTGTAAGCTTTTATGTACACCTACTTGCACTGCCGTCATAGTAGTTTCTTATTATTATATTACTACTTCTTTCTTCAACGATGCTCTTCCAAGGGTTCAGGCTCCTTACATTTTTAGACACTAAGTGGCACTAGGGTATTCTGTGCCTGGCGTGGAAGCATAAACGTTTCTCTTTTTAGCGAGGGGCGAAGACCACGCCTCTTGTGTCGGCCGTGCAGCGTTCTCAGCAGTGACGGAAGGCAAGGCGAGGAGGCGTTCTTCTGTGTGGCAGCCTCGGCATCGCAGAAGCCCCATGCTGCCGGACTGGTGCACTGCGGCGAGAAAGTCTCGCTGGTGTTGCTGTCGGGGTCGGCAGCCGCACGGTCCGTCATGGCCCGTCAGCTGGGCGAAGGCTTCGGAGTCACCCTGATGGCGTTGCAGCTGGCTCCCTGGCAGCTGTCCCTGGTCATGCTGTGGGGCTGCAGTGACCTCGGCACAGATGAATCGCCCGAGAAATGCTTTCTGAAACTGGGCATGGATGGCATCACATTGGGTTTCAGGTGTGCTGATTGTGGCTCGAAACACGCTTTTATTCATTCGAAAGCCTTATATGTCTCACGAGCCAAAAAATCTAACATCCAGCACTGAGGACACGAATAGTACCACAATTGACGTCAATGTGACGTCATGGCGTCAATGTGGGTGACGCCATCAGTGCCGGTTGGCAAACTCACTTATGAGTCGGCTCACTCAGGATCACTCAGACCCAGGTCAAGCCGTGAGTCTAACCCCCGTATTTAGAAACGCTCCTTGACTTGAACTTGACTTGACACCGCCTTCAATGCAGCACATTTGAAATGGGTCTGTGCTGCATTGAAGTTGGTGGCAAGTCAAATTCAAGACAAGCAGCGTTTCTGAATACAGGGGCAAGTCTTAGTGGGTCTAGCTTAGTAACCTTCTTAAAATGTTTGCGCAGGCACACGAGCACCAAAAAAGAACACAAACGGGTGCAATCTACGAACTGATTTATTTTTTGGAAACATTCACTTAATAACCCTCAGATCTGCGCCATCTAGTCACCAAAACCAAACATCATTTAAACTGTGCGCATATCACAACATACGATGACAAGCTCATTGAATAACAGGCAGGAGCGAAATTTCTTTCGCTAACTAGGCTGAAAGCAGTTTGACTTAGCGGTATATTGGTGAGCATTTGTTTGAGGAAGTCCGGTTGAGGAAAATTTCAGTGAGTCTGATTCCGGTTGGAAAAAATTTTGGTGAATCTGAGCTTGAGAGTAAGCTTTAAGCAAGATATACTTGTTTTGTGAGTCTCAGTGAGTTTCAAAATTTTTGCTGACCGGTGGTCAGACACATTGTGATTGCGTGACATTTTTGCTTGGCGTGAGCGATCCAGGAGATTGTGCAATAACATATGAACTGCAGAAAGCTTCGAGGGAGAAGGAGGAACAGTGCACGCAACTGACGTTGTCCATGTAACTAAATGAGCGATTTGTGAGAGCATAAAGTTTCAGCTCTGGCCTCCACAGCCATGCTTAATGGGATTGTAACATATTGTTCAGAGCAGTGACATTTCAGTGGCTTTGTTGTCTCTACAAGCAACAAAGCAAGGCAGCTGAGCAGAGTGGTATGTTCTATTTAGCACTTTGAGTTAGTTTTGACACTTTATAACTGTAGTTATCTTAAGACTATGACCTGTTTTAAGAGTAAGCATTTTTATTTTAACGCTATCATGTTAAGAGCTTCTTTTGCAGAAATTTCGGCGGTGTTTGTGTCATTGGTTGTGAGGAAAAAAATCGTCATCTTGGGTGTGACTGAAAAATTGAGAAAGATGCAAATAAAATAAATCACAAAATATTCTGGGTCTGAGTGGGTATCTAACCCGGGTCGTTTGCTTGGCAAGCGAATGTTCTACCGCAAATCTATGCGTCTGCTTGTGAATATAGTTAAAACAACTTCCTCTGCCTGGAAATGCCGTGAAAGTAACTTTCATGCTTTACAAACACATGTGTTTTGTGTACATTTTTCCCAATACAAGATCCAATATAGCAATAATAATGTGGGGTACAAGTGTACATTGCCATCGGGGATCAGAACATGTGATTATCATAATGACATCGTGGCTTAAAACCAGTCATCCGCTAACAAAGGCACATAGTGGCTGTATAGCAAGTTCGAAAACATTTCATGCATCATGTGTTTGAAGTACACACTAGGGTCAGGATATCGCTGTCGCGTTCAACTCTTACAGGTAATGCTTTAGGATCCCCATTTTTTGTAGTTCTATTGATTGTTTGCTCTTTTTTTATAACATATGATACTACTCAGTATGCTATTAGGTAGGGAAATATTTTTTTTTTTAATGAAATACGTACTTTCGTGTACCACACGATCCTCTGTGATGGCTTTTTTTGTTATGGGTCACACGCTAGCCTGGTTAGTTGTGAATCCAGATGTTTTCACTGACATATTTTGTGTAAAGCAAAGAATAAAATTAATAATATAATCAAAAATGTGCAAGCAAGACACATTTTGCTCTGCTTTGATGCCTACAGCAGGTGCAATGAATTGAGAGCACAAAAGCAAACAAATAACTTTTGAAAACAGAGGACAAGCACCCACTTTTCCTTGCCTACTGCTTAAGGCTCATATTCAGTGTCACTGGTAATCATTTGGAAGCGCAGGCTGTTATGCTTATATCAGATGCATCATGCTGTAATTCCT